>NC_041391.1:50844619-50857286 GCF_002162155.2 Triticum dicoccoides
ATGGATCATCAGAATCCTTTGATATTTTGGAATGTGTGCGGGCTAAACTATAGGGCCAAGTGCACAACTGTTCATTCCGTAATTTGCTCGGCCGCCCCATGTATTGTTTTCTTGCAAGAAACTAAGCTCGATTTCGTCTCGTAGTCTATTCTCTATTGTCACCGAGTCGTTGGGCTCTGCCTTCCAAGACTTCCTCTTTCATCCCACGGACGGCACGCGTGGCGGCATCCTCCTCGCATAACAGACCTCTCTTGTCTCTCTTTCACAACCCATGATAGGTACCCACCACATCACTGTGCTCTTCACAACCACGGCTTCTACCTCTCACTCGTGGTTGACGGCAGTCTATGGAACCCAAGGGGACGCCGACAAGATTGAGTTCCTGAACAAACCTGCAAGACCAGCGCGCCACGATAGCTGTGAAGGAAATATGCCCTAGAGGCAATAATAAAGTTGTTATTTATATTTTCTTATATCATGGTAAATGTTTATTATTCATGCTAAAATTGTATTAACCGGAAACTTAGTACATGTGTCAATACATAGACAAAACAAATGGTCCCTAGTATGCATCTACTTGACTAGCTCGTTAATCAAAGATGGTCATGTTTCTTGACCATAGACATGTGTTGTCATTTGATGAACGTGATCACATCATTAGAGAATGATGTGATGGACATGACCCATCCATTAGCTTAGCATAATGATCGTTAAGTTTATTGCTATTGCTTTCTTCATGACTTATACATGTTCCTCTAACCATGATATTATGCAACTCCTGAATACCGGAGGAACACCTTGTGTGATATCAAACGTCACAACATAACTGGGTGATTATAAATATGCTCTACAGGTGTCTCCGAAGGTGTTTGTTGGGTTGTCATATATCGAGATTAGATTTGTCACTCCGGGTATCGGAGAGGTATCTCTGGGCCCTCTCGGTAATGGTCATCACTATAAGCCTTGCAAGCAATGAGATTAATGAGTTAGTTGCAGGATGAAACATTACAGAATGAGTAAAGAGACTTGCTGGTAACGAGATTGAACTAGGTATGAAGATACCGACGATCGAATCTCGGGCAAGTAACATACCGATGACAAAGGGAACAACGTATGTTGTTATGCGGTTTGACCGATAAAGATCTTCGTAGAATATATATGAGCCAATATGAGCATCCAGGTTCCGCTATTGGTTATTGATCGGAGACGTGTCTCGATGATGTCTACAAAGTTCTCGAACCCGTAGGGTCCACACGCTTAATGTTCGATGACGATTTTTATTATGTGTTATGTGTTTTGATGCCTGAAGTTTGTTCAGAGTCCCAGATGAGATAACGGACGTGACGAGGAGTCTCGAAATGGTCGAGAAATAAAAATTGATATATTGGAAGGCTATATTAGGACATCAGAATGGTTCCGGAGAAGTTCGGGTATTTTTCGGAGTACCGGGGAGTTAATGGGCCTTAGTGGGCCTGAGTGGGAAAGGGAGGTAGCGGCAAGGAGGTGGCACGCGCCCCCTCCCAAGCCCGGTCCGAATTGGACAAGGGGTTGGGGGCGCCCCCCCCCCCCACTCCCTTCCTTTCCCCTTCTCCTTTAGGTGGAATCCTACTAGGATTTGGAGTCCTAGTAGGACTCCCCTCTCCCGGCGTGCCTAGCAAGGGCCGGCCGGCCTCCCCCTCCCTCCTTTATATACGCGGGAAGGGGTCTCCCTAGAACACACCAAGATTTTTCTTAGCCGTGTGTGGTGCCCCCTCCACAGGTACACACCTCGATCATATCGTCGTAGTGCTTAGGTGAAGCCCTGCACCGGTAACTTCGTCATCACCGTCGCCACGCCGTCGTGCTGATGGAACTCACCCTCGTCCTCAACTGGATCAAGAGCACGAGGGACTTCATCGAGCTGAACTTGTGCTGAACGTGGAGGTGTCGTACGTTCGGTACTTGGATCGGTTGGATCGCGAAGACGTTCGACTACAACAACCATGTTACTAAACGCTTCTGCTTTCGGTCTACGAGGGTACGTGGACATACTCTTCCCTCTAGTTTCTATGCATCACCTAGATTGGTCTTGCGTGATCGTAGGAATTTTTTGAAATACTACGTTCCCCAATAGTGGCATCCGAGCCAGGTCTATGTGTAGATGTTATATGCACGAGTAGACCACAAAGAGTTGTGCACGATAATAGTCATACTGCTTACCACCAACGTCTTAGTTTGATTTGGCGGTATTGTTGGATGACGCGGCCCGGACCGACATTACATGAACGCGCTCATGAGACTGGTTCTATCGACGTGCTTTGCACATAGGTGGCTGGCGGGTGTCTGTTTCTCCAACTTTAGTTGAATCGAGTTTGACTACGGCCGGTCCTTGTTGAAGGTTCAAACAGCACACTTGACGAAAAATCGTTGTGGTTTTGATGCGTAGGTAAGAACGATTCTTGCTAGAAGCCCGTACCAGCCATGTAAAATTTGCAACAACAAAGTAGAGGACGTCTAACTTGTTTTTGCAGGGCTTGTTGTGATGTGATATGGTCAAGACATGATAGTATATAAATTTTTGTATGAGATGATCATATTTTGTAACAGACTTATCGGCAACTAGCAGGAGCCATATGGTTGTCACTTTATTGTTTGAAATGCAATCGCCATGTAATTGCTTTACTTTATCACTAAGCGGTAGCGATAGTCGTAGAAGCAATAGTTGGTGAGACGAAAACGATGCTACGGTGGAGATCAAGGTGTCGCATTGGTGAAGATGGAGATCATGACGATGCTTCGGTGATGGAGATCATGACGATGCTTCAGTGATGGAGATCATGAGCACAAGATGATGATGGACATATCATGTCACATATTTTGATTGCATATGATGTTTATCTTTTATGCATCTTATTTTGCTTAGTTCGGCGGTAGCATCATAAGATGATACCTTACTAAATTTCAAGGTATAAGTGTTCTCCCTGGGTATGCATCATTGCTATAGTTCGTGCTGCCGAGATGCCACGTGATGATCGGGTGTGATAAGCTCTATGTTGACATACAACGGGTGCAAGCCAGTTTTGGACGTGCAGAATACTCGGGTTGAACTTGACGAGCCTAGCATATGCAGATATGTCCTCGAAACACTGAGACCGAAAGGTCGAACGTGAATCATATAGTAGATATGATCAACATAATGATGTTCACCATTGAAAACTACTCCATCTCACGTGATGATCGTAAATGGTTTAGTTGATTTCGATCACATGATCATTTAGATGACTAGACGGATGTCTATCTAAGTGGGAGTTCTTAAGTAATATGATTAACTGAACTTTAATTTATCATGAACTTAGTCATGATAGTTTTTGCATGTCTATGTTGTTGTAGATCAATGGCCCGTGCTATCGTTCCTTTGAATTTTAATGCGTTCCTAGAGAAAGCTAAGTTGAAAGATGATGGTAGCAATTACACGGACTAGGTCCGTAACTTGAGGATTATCCTCATTGCTGCACAGAAGAATTACGTCCTGGAAGAACTGCTACGTGCAAGGCCTGATGTAGACGCAACTGCAGATGTTAGGAACGTCTGACAGAGCAAAGCTGATGACTACTCTATAGTTCAGCGTGCCATGCTTTAAGGCTTAGAATCGGGGCTTGAAAGACATTTTGAACGTCATGGAGCATATGAGATGTTCCAAGAGTTGAAGTTAATATTTCAAGCAAATGCTCGAGTTGAGAGATATCAAGTCTCCAACAAGTTCTATAGCTGCAAGATGGAGGACAATAGTTCTGTCAGTGAACACATGCTCAAAATGTCTGGGTACCATAACCACTTGACTCAGCTGGGAGTTAATCTTCCTGATGATAGTGTCATTGACAAAGTTCTTCAATCATTGCAACCAAGCTATAAAGGCTTCGTGATGAACTATAATAGGCAAGGGATGAACAAGACGATCCCAGAGATCTTCGCAATGTTAAAGGCTGCGGAGGTAGAAATCAAGAAGGAGCATCAAGTGTTGATGGTCAACAAGAGTTTTAAGAAAAAGGTCAAAGGAAAGAAGGGGAACTTCAAGAAGAACGGCAATCAAGTTGTTGATCAAGAGAAGAAGCCCAAGTCTGGACCTAAGCCTGGAACTGACTGCTTCTACTGAAAAGGGACTGGTCACTGGAAGCGGAACTGCCCCAAGTATTTGGCGGATAAGAAGGATGGCAAAGTGAAAGGTATATTTGATATACATGTTATTGATGTGTACCTAACTAATGCTCGCAGTAGTGCCTGGGTATTTGATACTAGTTCTGTTGCTCATATTTGCAACTCGAAATAGGGGCTACAGATCAAGCTAAGATTGGCTAAGGACGAGGTGACGATGTGTGTGGAAATGGTTCCAAGGTCGATGTGATCGTTGTCGGCACGCTACCTCTACATCTACCTTCGGGGTTAGTTTTAGACCTGAATAATTGTTATTTGGTGCTAGCGTTAAGCATGAACATTATATTTGGATCTTGTTTGATGCGAGACGGTTATTCATTTAAATCAGAGAATAATGGTTGTTCTATTTATATGAGTGATATCTTTTATGGTCTTGCACCCTTGTTGAGTGGTCTATTTTTGTTGAATCTCGATCGTGGTGATACACATGTTCATAATATTGAAGCCAAAACATGCAAAGTTGATAATGATAGTGCAACTTATTTGTGGCACTTCCGTTTAGGTCATATTGGTGTAAAGCGCATGAAGAAACTCCATGTTGATGGATTTTTGGAATCACTTGGTTATGAATCACTTGGTGCTTGCGAACCATGCCTCATGGGCAAGATGACTAAAACTCCGTTCTTCGGAACAATGGAACGAGCTATTGACTTATTGGAAATAATACCTACCGATGTATGAGGTCCAATGAGTATTGAGGCTCGTGGCGGGTATCATTATTTTCTGACATTCACAGATGATTTAAGCAGATATGGTATATCTACTTAATGAAACATAAGTCTGGAACATTTGAAAAGTTCAAAGAATTTCAGAGTGAAGTGGAAAATCATCGTAACAAGAAAATAAAGTTTCTACGATCTGATCGTGGAGGAGAATATTTGAGTTACGAGTTTGGTCTTCATTTGAAACAATATGGAATAGTTTCACAACTGGCGCCACCTGGAACACCAAAGCGTAATGGTGTGTCCAAACATCGTAATCGTACTTTTTATTGGATATGGTGCGGTCTATGATGTCTCTTACTTATTTACCACTATCGTTTTGGGTTTATGCTTTAGAGACGGCTGCATTCATGTTAAATAGGGCACCATCGAAATCCGTTGAGATGACACCATATGAACTGTGGTTTGGCAAGAAATCAAAGTTGTCGTTTCTTAAAGTTTGGGGATGCGATGCTTATGTGAAGAAGCTTCAACCTGATAAGCTCGAACCCAAATCGGAGAAGTGCGTATTCATAGGATACCCAAAGGAAATTGTTGGGTACACCTTCTATCACAGATCCGAAGGCAAGATATTCATTGCGAAAAATGGATCCTTTCTAGGGAAGGTTTCTCTCGAAAGAAGTGAATGGGAGGAAAGTAGAACTTGATGAGGTAATTGTACCTTCTCCCGAATTGGAAAGTAATTCATCACAGAAATCAGTTCCAGTGATTCCTACACCAATTAGTGAGGAAGCTAATGATGATGATCATGAACCTTCAGATCAAGTTACTACCGAACCTCGTAGGTCAACCAGAGTACGCTCCGCACCAGAGTGGTACGGTAATCCTATTCTGAATGTCATGTTGCTAGACCATGATGAACCTACGAACTATTAGGAAGCGATGATGAGCCCAGATTCCGTGAAATGGCCTGAGGCCATGAAATCTGAGATGGGATCCATGTATGAGAACAAAGTGGGGACTTTGGTGGACTTGCCCGATGATCGTCAAGGCATAGAAAATAAATGTATCTTCAAGAAGAAGACTGACACTGACGGTAATGTTATTGTCTACAAAGCTCGACTTGTTGTCGAAGGTTTTCGACAAGTTCAACGAGTTGACTACGATGAGACCTTCTCACCCATAGCGATGATTAAGTCTGTCCGAATCATGTTAGCAACTGCCGCATTTTATGATTTATGAAATTTTGTAAATGGATGTCAAAACTGCATTCCTTAATGGATTTATTAAATAATAGTTGTACATGATGCAACCAGAAGGTTTTGTCGATCCAAAGGGTGCTAACAAAGTGTGCAAGCTCCAGCGATCCATTTATGGACTGGTGCAAGCCTCTCAGAGTTGGAATATATGCTTTGATAGTGTGATCAAAGCATATGGTTTTATACAGACTTTTGGAGAAGCCTGTATTTATAAGAAAGTGAGTGGGAGCCCTCTAGCATTTCTAATATTATATGTGGATGACATATTGTTGATTGGAAATGATACAAAATTTCTGCAGCATAAAAGGGTACTTGAATAAGAATTTTTCAATGAAAGACCTCGGTGAAGCTGCTTACATATTGGGCATCAAAATCTATAGAGATAGATCAAGATGCTTATTTGGACTTTCACAAAGCACATACCTTGATAAAGTTCTCAAAAAGTTCAAAATGGATCAGTCAAAGAAAGGGTTCTTGTCTGTGTTACAAGGTGTGAAGTTGAGTCAGACTCAATGCCCGACTGACAGTGTCCTGGACTAGGGGGTACTCACCATGTCGTCCCCCGATCAGTTAGATTGGGCCGAGGACCCCCATGGCCGTATACTCATGGGCCAGTTTGGACAGTTGCCAGATACAAGGAAGATTCCACAAGACTTGTTGATCAAGACAAGGACTCCTCCCCCACCGGCGTATTCAGCTAGGACTCTTGTTATCCTAGGCCTCTGGTACATTATATAAACCGAGGCTAGGCTAATCGACAGATGATTATGACATTACTCATCATACCTCTAGGGTTTAGACCACAACATATGATCTCAAGGTAGATCAACTCTTGTAACCCCTATATTCATTATAGTCAATCAAGCAGCATGTAGGGTATTATCTCATAAAGAGAGCCCGAAGTTGGGTAAAATCCCGTGTTCATGTTACCATTGATCCTAAGACGCACTGCTTGGGACCCCCTATCCGAGATCCACCGGTTTTGACACCGACACCGACCACTTCAGAAGATAGAGAAAAGATGAAAACAGCTCCCTATGCTTCAGCCATAGGCTCTATCATGTATGCAATGCAGTGTACCAGACCTGATGTGTGCCTTGCTATAAGTATAGCTGGGAGGTACCAAAGTAATCCAGGAGTGTATCACTGGACATTGGTCAAGAACATCCTGAAATACCTAAAAAGGACTAAGGATATGTTTCTCGTTTATGGAGGTGACAAAGAGCTTGCGTAAATGGTTATGTTGATGCAAGCTTTGACACTGATCCGAATGACTCTAAGTCACAATCTGGATACGTATTTATATTGAATGGTGGAGCTGTCAGTTGGTGCATTTCCAAGAAGAGCGTCGTGGCGGGATCTACGTGTGAAGCGGAGTACATAGCTGATTTGGAAGCAGCAAATGAAGGAGTCTGGATGAAGGACTTCATATCCGATATAGGTGTAATACCCAGTGCATCGGGTCCAAAGAAAATCTTTTGTGACAATAAATTGCATTGGCGAAGGAATCCAGATTTCACAAGAGAACCAAACATATCAAGAGACGCTTCAATTCCATCCGCGATCTAGTTAAGGAGGGAGACATAGAGATTTGCAAAATACATACGGATCTGAATGTTGCATACCCGTTGACTAAGCCTCTTCCACGAGCAAAACATGATCAGCACCAAGACTCCATGGGTGTTAGAATCATTACTATGTAATCTAGATTATTGACTCTAGTGCAAGTGGGAGACTGAAGGAAATATGCCCTAGAGGCAATAATAAAGTTGTTATTTATATTTCCTTATATCATGATAAATGTTTATTATTCATGCTAAAATTGTATTAACTGAAAACTTAGTACATCTGTGAATACATAGACAAATCATATTGTCCCTAGTATGCCTCTACTTGACTAGCTCATTAATCAAAGATGGTTATGTTTCCTGACCATAGACATGTGTTGTCATTTGATGAATGGGATCACATCATTAGATAATGATGTGATGGACATGACCCATCCATTAGCTTAGCATCATGATCGTTAAGTTTATTGCTATTGCTTTCTTCATGACTTATACATGTTCCTCTGACTATGAGATTATGCAACTCTCGAATACCGGAGGAACACCTTGTGTGCGATCAAACATCACAACATAACTGGGTGATTATAAATATGCTCTACAGGTGTCTCCAAAGGTGTTTGTTGGGTTGGCATAGATCGAGAATAGGATTTGTCACTCCGTGTATTGGAGAGGTATCTCTGGGCCCTCTCGGTAATGCTAATCACTATAAGTCTTGCAAAAATGTGACTAATGAGTTAGTTGTGGGGTGAAGCATTACGTAACGAGCAAAGAGACTTGCCGGTAATGAGATTGAACTAGGTATGAAGATACCAACGATCGAATCTCGGGCAAGTAACATACCGATGACAAAGGGAACAACGTATGTTGTTATGCGGTTTGACCAATAAAGATCATTGTAGAATATGTAGGAGCCAATATGAGCATCCAGGTTCCGCTATTGGTTATTGATCGGAGATGTGTCTCGGTAATGTCTACATAGTTCTTGAACCCGTAGGGTCCGCA
Source organism: Triticum dicoccoides (assembly GCF_002162155.2). Lineage (NCBI taxonomy): Eukaryota > Viridiplantae > Streptophyta > Magnoliopsida > Poales > Poaceae > Triticum > Triticum dicoccoides. The sequence goes on from NC_041391.1 coordinate 50,853,302, forward strand.
CGCTTAACGTTCGATGATGATTTGTATTATGAGTTATGTGTTTTGATGACCGAAGTTTGTTCGGAGTCCCGTATGAGATCACAGACGTGATGAGGAGTCTCGAAATGGTCGATACATAAAGATTGATATACTGGAAGGCTATACTCGGACATCAGAATGGTTCCGGAGAAGTTTGGGTATTTTCGGGAGTACCGGGGGTTACCAGAAAACCCCGGGAGTTGATGGGCCTTAGTGGGCCTTAGTGGGAAAGGGAGGTAGCGGCCAGGAGGTGCCCCCCCAGCCCAGTACGAATTGGACAAGGGGTTGGGGCGCGGCCCCGTCTCCCTTCCTTTCCCCTTCTCCTTTAGGTGGAATCCTACTAGGACTTGGAGTCCTAGTAGGACTCCCCTCTCCCGGTGCGCCTAGCAAGGGCTGGCTGGCCTCCCCCTCCCTCCTTTATATACGGGGGCAGGGGGCACCCTAGAATACACCAAGATTTCTCTTAGCCGTGTGCGGTGCCCCCCCCCCCTCCACAGGTACACACCTCGATCATATTGCCGTAGTGCTAAGGCGAAGCCCTATGCCGGTAACTTCATCATCACCGTCGCCACACCATCGTGCTGACTGAACTCACCCTCGTCCTCAACTGGATCAAGTCATGAGGGACGTCATCGAGTTGAACGTGTACTGAACGCGGGCGTGTCGTACGTTCGGTACTTGGATCAGTTGGATCGTGAAGACTTTTGACTACATCAACCGTGTTACTAAATGCTTCCGCTTTCGGTCTACGAGGGTACATGGACATACTCTCCCCTCTCGTTGCTTGCATCGATCTTGCGTGATCGTAGGATTTTTTTTTTGAAATACTATGTTCCCCAACAGGTTGGCGTGATTGAAGAACTCTGTCAATGACACTTGTGTGATCTTGTGTGATTGAAGAACTCTGTCAATGACACTATCACGCAAGATCTATCCCCCGAGGGGTTCTGGTAACCTCCCGGTAGTTCGGAAAAATACCCGAATCACTCCGGAACCATTCCGGTGTCCGAATATAACCTTCCTATATATCAATCTTTATGCCTTGATCATTTCGAGACTCCTCGTCATGTCCGTGATCTCATTCGGGACTCCGAACAAACTTCGATCATCAAATCACATAAATCTTAATACAAATCGTCATTGAACGTTAAGCATGCGGACACTACGGGTTCGAGAACTATGTAGACATGACCAAGACATATATCCGATCAATAACCAATAGCGGAACCTGGATGATCATATTGGCTCCTACATATTCTATGAAGATCTTTATTGGTCAAACCGCATAACAACATACGTTGTTCCCTTTGTCATCGGTATGTTACTTTCCCGAGATTCGATCGACGGTATCTTCATAGCTAGTTCAATCTCATTACCCACAAGCCTCTTTACTCGTTCCGTAATACTTCATCCCGCAACTAACTCATTAGTCACATTGCTTGCAAGGCTTATAGTGATGAGCATTACCGAGAGGGCCCAGAGATACCTCTCCGATACACGGAGTGACAAATCCTAATATTGATCTATGCCAACCCAACAAACACCTTTGGAGACACCTGTAAAGCATCTTTATAATCAGCCAGTTACGTTGTGACGTTTGATAGCATACAAGGTGTTCCTCCGGTATTCGGGAGTTGCATAATCTCATAGTCAGAGGAACTTGTATAAGTCATGAAGAAAGCAATAGCAATAAACTTAATGATCATTATGCTAAGCTAACACATGGGTCTTGTCCAAAAATATCATTCTCTCATGATGTGATCCCATTCATCAAATGAAACCACATGTCAATGGTTAGGAAACATAACCATCTTTGATTAACGAGCTAGTCAAGTAGAGACATACTAGGGACTATATGTTTTGTCTATGTATTCACACATGTACTAAGTTTCCGGTTAATACAATTCTAACATGAATAATAAACATTTATCATGATATAAGGAAATATAAATAACAACATTATTATTGCCTCTATGCATATTTCCTTCAGAGATCTGGGCAGCGATCAAAGCGATGCCTAGTGGGAAGGCTCCAAGCCTAGACGGCTTCACCAGTGAGTTCCTCCGAGCATGCTAGCCCATCATTAAGTGCGACGTCTGCGAGGCCTTTCACAAGCTCTATCACATCAATGGGCGCGGCTTCCAAAAATGAACAAGGCTCTGATCACCCTCCTCCCCAAGAAGCTGGATTCATCCTGCCTCTCCAACTACCGCCCGATCAGTCTAATTCACATCTTCGCCAAGCTCTTCGCAGAGGTGTTGTCCCTGAGGCTCGCCCCGCGCTTTGGTGATCTCGTATCCACCAATCAAAGTGCGTTCGTGTCCGGCCGCTGCGTCTACGACAATTTTCTGCTTGTCCAACAAACAGCAAGGCGCCTCCATCAGCTCAAGGTGCCGTGCGTGCTCCTGAAGCTTGACATCACCAAGGCCTTCGATTCCGTCTCGTGGCCATTCCTTCTTGAGGTGCTCGAGCACTTGGGCTTCGGGCGACAATGGCGTGAATGGGTCTCGATTCCCATCTCCAATGCCTCCATGAGGATCCTCACCAACGGCACCCCTGGCCCGCCCGTGGACCATGCTTGCGGCTTTCGCCAGGGTGACCCGATCTCGCCCATGCTCTTCGTGTTGGTCATCGACGTGCTTAAATCCATGCTTCAGGCCGCTATGAGGGCTGGCATCCTTCATCGTCTCATGCCGCAGCACACTACCTCCAGCACATCCTTATTTGACAATGATGTAGTCATCTTCAGCCATGCGGAGCCTTCTCAACTCACTGCCATCCAAGAAATCCTGACCACTTTTGGCGCTGCTTCTAGCCTCCGGACCAACTTCTCCAAGTGCTCGGTGACTCCAATCCAGTGCAGATACCGCAACAGAGGCTGTTGGCGTGACCCTTCATTGCCCTGTGAAGTAGTTCCCCATCACCTACCTCAGGCTACCACTGTCTACCAGAAAAGTGCATTCCTCTGCACTCCTACCCCGTGTGGATAAGATCTCCAAGAAGCTGTTAAAATGGCGAGCATCTCTCCTCTCTCGGGGCGAGCGCCTCGCACTTGTACGTCACATCCTCAGCGCCATGCCCGTTCACCTCCTACTCGCCATGGCGCTCAACACAACCACGCACAAGCTCATCACCCGCCTCATCCGCGACTTCCTGTGGCATGGGTGCAAGGATGTGCGCGCTGGCAACTGCCTGGTAACCTGGCCCCGCATCTGCCGACCGATCGAGCTTGGTGGCCTCGGTGTCCGGGATCTGCACCGCACTGGCATCGCTCTGAGGGTTCGATGGCTCTGGCTCATGGACACTGATCCCACGTGTCCCTGGAGGCATTTGCCCTTACCTTGTGAGCCCGAGGCCATGCAAATCATCCGAGCTTCCACCACATGGACCATTGAAGATGGGCACACTTGAAAGTTCTGGACGGACCACTGGCTCAATGGCTCTTTGATTGCAGAGATCGCACCTGCGCTTATGGCACTTGTGCCCGCCCGGCGCTGCAAACAACGGCTTGTTTCCCAAGCTCTCGACTCCCAGGCGTGGATCCTGGACATCACTGGAAGCCTCGGTCCTGAGGCCACCGTCCAGTATGTCGACTTTTGGCGGCCTGTGCAAGGCATCACCCTTTCCACCACCGGCCCCGACACGATTCGGTGGCGCTGGACGACCAATGGCATCTACTCTGCTCGATCCTGTTACCAGGCCTTATTCTCTGGATCCACCATCGCTACTCATTGGCGCCTCACCTGGAAATCTTGGGCTCCCCTCAGTGTCACGATCTTCCTTTGGCTTGTCGACCTCAACTGCTGCTGGACCGCCGAGCGCCTCGCCCGACGAGGGCTACCCCACCCGCCAGAGTGCGTCTTCTGCGACCAACGCAATGAAACCATTGATCATCTGCTTGCCGGCTACGTCTGCTCCTGCATCATTTGGCACGAGATCCTTCACTGGAGCCGAATCCCAGCAACCC
>NC_041391.1:50857543-50864202 GCF_002162155.2 Triticum dicoccoides
CCCCCCTCTCCCGGATGGCACGACCCTCTTCTTCGACTGGTGGAACTCGACGACCGACGAGGCCCCTGCTAGCACGCGCAAAGCCATGGTCTCTCTCATCTTGCTGGTTGCATGGTCCCTATGGAAGCACCAAAACTCCATCATCTTCGACGGTGCTCGGCCATCTGCCGCCCATCTCGTCCAAACCATTCGCGATGATGCCCAAACCTGGGCTAGAGCTGGCGCCAACGGACTCAGCACGATCATCACCGTAACTTAGTCTATGATGTATTGGGGCTGAGCATCCCCTCTTTCTTCTGCTCAAACCCGCGGTCGTGACTATGCCCCTCTCTCTGTGTGTAACATAGTTCACGACTCGCAGCCTTGTATTCTCTAAACTCTCTCTATCAATGGAATGATACGCAACTTGCGTATTCGTAAACAAGAAAAGCTTAGCATCACATGTTTCTTGGTGGAAAAACCTGAAATCGATAGAAATGAAGAGTCGGCGGGAAGACAAAGCAAACGTGACTAGGGTCTTATCGGAAATCTCCAAGGGGGTGACACTAGCGCAATGGCGGCAGGTCGAGACATCCAGTACAATTGTATAGAGCATAATAAATCTAGGACAGCGGAACCGAAGGCAGGAGATTGGTCTAGGAACTAGAATGTGTATGTCATTTTTGTATATGAAATGTTGTTCAAGAATGTTGGATTCTTATTTACTGCAGGAACAACCACGCATACACACTTTTTTACATTATTCTGAGGTTTAGCACGTGCGTTCACATCGTACGAGATAGGGAAAATGATATTCTACCCAAATCTTAGAAGTTGTTTTTGGGGAAACTAGCAAAGTGGCCCGCTCGATGCGCGGGCTAGAATATTATAAAGTTTAATAATAAGAACATATTATTTGTTTTTTCAATAAAAAAATTAAACGAAATGTGATGGCATTTACAAATATAATATTTCATTAATACCATCTTCCAATGTTGGACCAAGATTAATATTTTTTTTCTAATCAGCACTAATAAACTATCTTGTGGTACGTCTTTTGGCTATTGACTTTCTAATAAAGATATGAGAGATAGTAATTTGTGGAAATGTCTCTTTCCTTTAGTAGCCCAAAATGTTGACCTAATATGTACATGACATCTTGTGTGCCCCTTTTAAAAAATAAAACTATAAAAAGACGACCAAAATTGTTCTAAACATTTAGGCCCCCTTGAAAATAAAAGAAGTAGTCATTTTGGTCCCCAAAAGGATGACCATATTATTTTTCTGAAGTCATAAGAGTACGAACGTTGGTGCAGTACTTGATGTTAGCTTATTGGGCCACCTACTTATTAATATGAATTTTTTCTTTGGTATTTACTTTGGATTATTGGCAATTGCGGTTAGATTAAGATAAGTTAATATTTATTTTTTTAGGTTTTCCACCTTTCATGTATCTTGAAAAATCATAAGGCACATTTGCGTCGAATGGTTTTGTGAGTAGTGTTTTGTCGGACGACCATGTTTGTGGTCTGGATCTGGCTTAACTAGTAGAAAAGGGGGCAATGGTCCAGGCCGGATCAGCCCATTAGTCCCGGTTCAATCCAGAACCGGGACCAATGGGGGCATTGGACCCGGTTCGTGAGCCCCGGGGGCCGGCCGGGCCAGTGGGCCATTGATCCCGGTTCGCCTGGACCTATTGGTTCCGGTTGGTGGGAGGAACCGGGACCAATGCGCCTCGCTCCTGGCCCACCACCATTGGTCCCGGTTGGTGGCGTGAACCGGGACCAAAGGCTGCCCTTTAGTCCCGGTTCGTGGCACAAACCGGGACCAATTAGTTGCCTATATCTACCCCTCGCCCGCGAGTAGAGCACTCCCAGTGCTCTGTTTTTCGTGGCCGGTGAGGGGAGAGCTTTGTGGTGCTCTAGCTCACCTCCTATGCACACGAGGTGTTCGATGGAATGCCCGAGCCACACTACTTAAGCTTTCTCCTCTCCAAGCTTGACCTTCAAGCTCCATTTTCCTCAATATTTGTCTAGGTTTAGCGGTCCGTCACGTCCCGTCCCCGTCTTCACCGCCGTCGATCACCCGCGCCGATCTCGTCGCCGGCACCACCGTGGTGAGCCTCTTGTTCTTATCTTCTTTCTGAAAGGAAAAAAAATTCTTACTTGTATATTTATATAGATACTTGTATAATTTTCTTACTTTTATTATTGCATCTTATATAGTGCGATGGTTTTGGTATCCGCCCCCGTCGGCCCTCGTCCTGTCTATGATTCGGATGTGGTATATATTATCTTTTCATAACTATTGGTTCATTTATTGTTTATGAAAATTATGCCGACCAACATGACATAGATTTTATTTATCTAGGAGTTTGTTGAACCAGAAATTCCAACCGACCCTATTGTCGAGAGGTTAAATTTAGTTGAAGAAGAAAACAATTTGTTGAAGGAAAAAATTAGAAAAATTGAGGAGGAGAAGATGATATTGGAGTTGCATGTTGCGGATGTGGTCGATGATCACAAGATCAAGATGGATGCAATGCGCTTGAAGATTAGAAAGATTAGAAAATATGCCATTCATACCGAGGCTTGGTATCATTATGCCACTGGATCAGTTGTTACATTGGTTGCGATTATGATCGCATTTGTTTTCGCATTGAAATGTTTTACATAGTTTCAGTGTATGGTTTAATTAATTTAGATGCTCTGCAGAGCTTTATGTTGTTAGATGAGAACTATGTATGTACTTTGGTTTTAATGTGATGATGAACTTCTATTAATTTGGTCACTTAATTATCTATTCATGATGTTCTGTAATGATTTTTGACACACTTAATTATATATAATGCACGCAGATGAACTGGCAATGGATGTACGGTTCAAGACACACCTCCGAGTACATTAAGGGCGTGCATGATTTTCTCGAAGTGGCTGAGGCAAACAAGCAGAATGGTTTTATGTGTTGTCCATGCCCTATATGTGGGAATACGAAGTCTTACTCTGACCGGAAAATCCTCCACACCCACCTGCTTTACAAGGGTTTCATGCCACACTATAATGTTTGGACGAGGCACGGAGAAATAGGGGTTATGATGGAAGACGGCGAAGAAGAAGAGTACGATCACAACTATGTGCCCCCTGAATACGGTGATGCTACTGAACATCAAGAGGAACCAGATGATGTGCATGATGATGCTGCAATGGGCGAAGCTGCTGAAGATCAAGAGGAACCAGACGATGTGCCCGATGATGATGATCTCCGCCGGGTCATTGTCGATGCAAGGACGCAATGCGAAAGTCAAAAGGAGAAGCTGAAGTTCGATCGCATGTTAGAGGACCACAAAAAAGGGTTGTACCCCAATTGCGAAGATGGCAACACAAAGCTCGGTACCGTACTGGAATTGCTGCAGTGGAAGGCAAAGAATGTTGTGCCTGACAAAGGATTTGAGAAGCTACTGAAAATATTGAAGAAGAAGCTTCCAAAGGATAACGAATTGCCCGACAGTACATATGCAGCAAAGAAGGTCGTATGCCCTCTAGGATTGGAGATGCAGAAGATACATGCATGCCCTAATGACTGCATCCTCTTCCCCGGTGCGTACAAGGATCTGAACGCATGCCCGGTATGCGGTGCATTACGGTATAAGATCAGACGAGATGACCCTGGTGATGTTGACGACGAGCCCCCCAGGAAGAGGGTTCCTGCGAAGGTGATGTGGTATGCTCCCATAATACCACGGTTGAAACGTTTGTTCAGAAACAGATAGCATGCCAAGTTGATGCGATGGCACAGTGAGGACCGTAAGAAAGACGGGAAGTTGAGAGCACCCGCTGACGGGTCGCAGTGGAGAAAAATCGAGAGAAAGTACTGGGATGAGTTTGCAAGTGAGCCAAGGAACGTATGGTTTGCTTTAAGCGCGGATGGCATTAATCCTTTCGGGGAGCAGAGCAGCAATCACAGCACCTGGCCCGTGACTCTATGTATGTATAACCTTCCTCCTTGGATGTGCATGAAGCGGAAGTTCATTATGATGCCAGTTCTCATCCAAGGCCCTAAGCAACCCGGCAACGACATTGATGTGTACCTAAGGCCATTAGTTGAAGAACTTTTACAACTGTGGAATGGAAACGGTGTACGTACGTGGGATGAGCACAAACAGGAGGAATTTAACCTAAAGGCGTTGCTGTTCGTGACCATCAACGATTGGCCCGCTCTCAGTAACCTTTCAGGACAGACAAACAAGGGATACCACGCATACGCGCACTGTTTACATGACACCGGTAGTATATACCTGGCAAGCTGCAGGAAGAATGTGTACCTGGGTCATCGTCGATTTCTTCTGACCAACCATCAATGTCGAAAGAAAGGCAAGCATTTCAAAGGCGAGGCAGATCACCGGAAGAAGCCCGCCATGCGTACCGGTGATCACGTACTTGCTATGGTCAATGATTTACACGTAATCTTTGGAAAGGGTCCCGGTGGACTAGCTGTTCCGAGTGACGCTGGGGGACACGCACCCATGTAGAAGAAGAAATCTATATTTTGGGACCTGCCCTACTGGAAAGACCTAGAGGTCTGCTCTTCGATCGACGTGATGCACGTGACAAAGAACCTTTGCATGAACCTGCTAGGCTTCTGGGGCATGTATGAGAAGACAAAAGATACAGCTGAGGCACGGGAGGACCTACAACGTTTGCACGAAAAAGACGGCATGCCTCCAAAGCAGTATGAAGGTCCTGCCAGCTATGCTCTTACCAAAGAAGAGAAGGAAATCTTCTTTGAATGCCTGCTTAGTATGAAGGTCCCGACTGGCTTCTCGTCTAATATAAAAGGAATAATAAATATGGCAGAGAAAAAGTTTCAGAACCTAAAGTCTCATGACTGCCACGTGATTATGATGCAACTTCTTCCGGTTGCATTGAGGGGGCTTCTATCGGAAAACGTCCGGTTAGCCATTGTGAAGCTATGTGCATTCCTCAATGCAATCTCTCAGAAGGTGATCAATCCAGAAATCATACCAAGGCTAAGGAGTGATGTGGTGCAATGTCTTGTCAGTTTCGAGTTGGTGTTCCCATCATCCTTCTTCAATATCATGACGCACGTCCTAGTTTATCTAGTTGACGAGATTGTCATTCCGGGCCCCGTATTTCTACACAATATGTACCCCTTTGAGAGGTTCGTGGGAGTCCTAAAGAAATATGTCCGTAACCGCGCTAGGCCAGAAGGAAGCATCTCCATGGGCCATCAAACAGAGGATGTCATCGGGTTTTGTGTTGACTTCATTCCTGGCCTTAAGAAGATAGGTCTCCCTAAATCGCGGTATGAGGGGAGACTGACTGGAAAAGGCACGCTTGGAAGGGACTCAATAATATGCAGGGACGGATATTCTTGGTCTCAAGCACACTACACAGTTCTACAGAACTCTACCTTGGTGACGCCGTATGTCGATGAACACAAGAAGAGTCTGCGCTCCAAACACCCAGAGCAGTGCGACGACTGGATTACATGTGAACACATCAGGACTTTCAGCAGTTGGTTGAAAGCACGTATCAGAGGTGACAACATTGTTTGTGATGAGCTGTACTTGTTGTCCAGGGAACCATCTTTGACTGTATTGATTTGGAAAGGATACAAGATAAACGGGAATACATTTTACACGATTGACCAAGATCAAAAGAGCACCAACCAAAACAGCGGTGTCCGCTTTGATGCAACAACCTAGAGGGGAAAGGACACATATTATGGTTACATAGTGGACATATGGAAACTTGACTACGGACATGATTTTAAGGTCCCTTTGTTTAAGTGCAAATGGGTCAATTTGTCAGGAGGCGGGGTACAGGTAGACCCACGGTATGGAATGACAATAGTGGATCTGAAAAATCTTGGGTACACTGACGAACCGTTCGTCCTAGCCAATGATGTGGCACAGGTTATCTATGTGAAGGACATGTCTACCAGACCGAGAAAGAGAAAAGATAAGGAAGCGAATACATCATACGATGAGACAAAGCGCCACATAGTTCTTTCAGGAAAAAGGGACATCGTGGGAGTGGAGGACAAGATAGACATGTCTGAAGATTATGAAAAGTTTCATGAAATTCCTCCCTTCAAAGTCAAGGCTGACCACAGCATCCTGATAAACGATGAAGATTATCCATGGTTACGGCGCAATAAGCAAAAGACACAAGCAAAGAAAAAGTGAAGACTTTCTCCCGCAACTATTATGATGATACCATGCAAACTTTGTAACTGACGAGTATGATACCATTGTCCGTTTTGTACATGCACATGCTATGTGGGTCAATTTATGATACCATGCCAACTTTCAACTTTTTCAGAGTTCATTTGAAATGCTTTAATGTCTTATGGTTCGGCCCTCGTAATAATTAAAAATAGCAACAATAAGTATTTTGTTGTAAGTAGAAACAAAATAAAATAAATAAAGCAAGAAAGAAAACAAAAAAACAAAAAAAGTGTTTTCAAATTTGAAAACTAATGGCACTAACAGAAAGTTTATAATTTTCCTAAAACTAAAAGCAAAAACAATTAAAAAATAAAGCAAAAAACAAAAGAAAATAAATAATGCAGAAAACAAAACAAAAAACAACAATAAGTATTTTGTTGTAAGTAGAAACAAAATAAAATAAATAAATTAAGAAAGAACACAAAAAAAG
>NC_041391.1:50865836-50867145 GCF_002162155.2 Triticum dicoccoides
TGAATGGATGTGGCTATATATGAATGTATGAATATAATGTTCATAGCATTTTTTTTGTTTATATATGTTTTTTCATATATGTATTAATTTTTTATTTAGGTTGTTAGTAGATATCGATGTTAGGTTAGTGCATTTTAGGTTAGTGTAGAGGAGAAAGTAAAATAAGGAAAAGGAAGAAAAGAGGAAGAAGGAAGAAGGAAGAAAGAAGAAGAAAAAGAATGAGAGGAAAAAGGAAAATAAGAAGAGGAAGAAGAGGAGAGGAAGAAGAGGAGAAATAAATAAGAAGAGGAAAAAAGAAGAAGAAAAAGAGGAGAAGAAGAAAGGAATATAGGAGAAGAAGAAAAAATAGAAAAAATTTCTATTTTTTCTTCTTCTCCTCTATTCCTTTCTTCTTCTCCTCTTTTTTTCTCTTCTTCCTTCTTCCTTCTTCCTTCTTCCTCTTTTCTTCCTTTTCCTTAATTATTTTCCTTTCTCGTCGTTGTCAATATAACCCCCTCGAGATAACTTTGACATGAGGGGCGGTCGATATATATACCCCCTCTCGACCGTGATAACTTATACAACAGCAGCACCCCCCCCTCGGCCCTCTCGCTGGACCAAAACTCTCGAGGACACCCAAACCCTAGAGAGAAAACGATGTTGGTCTCCTACCCCCTCCCGCCGCGCCCCTACCCGACAAATTAACTCTCTCGAGGCCACCTAAATTTACCAAGTTAAAAGAGCGTTGTCTTCGAGGCCACCCCAAACCCTTAAAGCGTTGTTGTGTCGAGGCGACCCCAAACCCTAGAGAAGCAGCGTCGAGGCCACTAACATGATTCCTTATTGTGATTAGCTAGCTAGTTCTACGTTTGCCACTAATATATATATATATATATATATATATATATATATATATATATATATATATATATATATATAGGAAAATGGTTGTGTACTCCTGGGAGTACGTACTCCCGCTCCTCATATACCACATAAATGAGTTTTCTATACCTCTTTATTATTTTTAATATACTTCATTAGTAATTATTAGATACCCCAAAATGAGTTTCATGGAAAAATTCATGTGAGTCTACATATTTCTAAATGTTTACGTATATACTGATGTGTTTGTACGTGAAAAAGGTATATTACAAAAAGTACGTCCCAGATGATATTTTTTCAACAAAACTCATATTGAGGTATCTTAAAATATTTAATGAAGTATATTGAGAATGATAAAGAGGTATAATTAATACGTATATGATGTATATTGAGGATGGGAGTACATACTCCTAGGAGTACAGAAAAGGAGTCCTATATATATATATAT
>NC_041391.1:50867524-50888644 GCF_002162155.2 Triticum dicoccoides
CAAAAAGTACGTCCCAGATGATATTTTTTCAACAAAACTCATATTGAGGTATCTTAAAATATTTAATGAAGTATATTGAGAATGATAAAGAGGTATAATTAATACGTATATGATGTATATTGAGGATGGGAGTACATACTCCCAGGAGTACAGAAAAGGAGTCCTATATATATATATATATATATATATATATATATATATATATATATATATATATATCCATCTGTACCATGTTTGAATAATAATTGACATGTTGTAAATACTTGCAGAAACTATGGAGCACTCCCGAGACGAAGAAACAGAAGCGATATTGGGGGACATAATCGTAAATGGAAGGGATGAAGTTGCGTCATTTCTCCTCGACACCGTTGGTCAGCTGGAAGAACTGGGTGAAGAAGAGGGCTATGTTCATGATGGCTTCGGCCCATTAATGCTGGTACAAGAAGAGGACTATATTCATGATGGCTCCGGTGACACAATGGAGGTATAAGAAGGAGACTGTGCTGACTGCTCCGGTGACCGAACCGAGCCCGGCCAGGTATATATATATTAGTTAAGCCCATGCTGACTAGTTAATTGATGCTTCCATTGTTTTGGTATATGTACACATATTAATTACTCTCGTATTTCTTCCTTATAATTTCTAGCGGATCGAGCACAACTTCGGTAAGGAGACGAGGCCCGAAGAAAAAGTTGAGCTCGGATAAAAAGTTTGAGATCATAGAAATCGCGCCCGACGGCGAACTGATTGAACCCATCCGGACAAGGAAGGCATTTTCTGCTCAGTGCAGGGTTCTTGTTAGGGACAAGATCCCGATCAGCATCCAGCAATGGTATAAGCCTAAGGAGGAAGACCCTGAGGTGTCTTATGTCAATGATATGCATAAAGAATATCTTTGGACTGAGCTGAAGGCAAATTTCACCCTACCGCCAGAGGAGGATCCGGAGAAGCCAGTTAAAGAGCAATTAATCAAGTCTTGTGCTCTTAAGAAGATGGCAACCCTAATGAGGAGGTGGAGGAAAGAGCTGAACCAGTTTGTCGGAAAAAAAATACACCAGAATTCATCGGCAAATATGAGAAGATCAAAGATCACTGGCCCGCATTTGTGGCCCACAAGACATCGGAAAAGAGTAAGAAGATGTCGGAGATAAAACAAGAAAAATGCTGTGAATAAGAAGCTTCACCATCGCACGGGGTCAGGTGGCTACCTCAAAGCCCGGCCTAAGTGGTCCAAGGCTGAGCATGATCTGCTTGAAAAAGGGATCGAACCAGAGACAATGTACTGGCCAGACCGTTGCCGGACTTGGTTCTTCAGGGCTGGCGGAACCTTGGACCCTATAACAGGGTTGTGCTAGTGGACGGACGAGCAACTGGAAATACCAGTCAAGAACCTTCGACACTATATCGATGCAGCGCAGCGAGGGACGTTCCTTCCAAACAGGGAGAAGGACGAGCTCACAATGGCCCTTGGGAATCCTGAGCAGCCTGGACGGACACGAGGCACACCAGGCTCCATTTCGTGCAAGGTTGGTTTTCCGGACGCAGGGGGTTACAAAACCCACGAGAGGAGGAAGAAACTGAAGCAGGACCAACTGCAGGTGCTGCACGAAAGGGTAATGGGGCTAGAGGATCGAGAAGAGGAACGAGAAGCAGCAGGTCGTAGCAAACGACCTGCCGAAGCTTCCCCCGAAGCTACCCCGCCATCTCAGCGGAGATGCAGCGTGGCTTCCACCAAGCTACTTCAGCCGGAGCATGTCTTGACAGCTCCTGCCAGCTATCCCGTGGATGGTATCACGGAGTCTCAAAATTGCCACATTATGGCGCGATGGATGAATTTGAAGGTCAAGGCGGCTGTTGGCCAAGTTTATCCTAGTGGACCCGGCACAACTTATCACTGCCAGCCGATTCCAGAAGGATATGCTAAGGTGATGGTGGATGACATAACGGAGGGATTTGAGGACCTCCCGCTTGAGCACCCTACCGGTGAAGGGGAGACTAGGCTGGGTTGTGCTCTGAAGACTCCATGCCTATGGCGGAAGGAGCTCATCAACCTTTTGAACTAGACGCCTCCGCCTCCTCCTCCTCCTCCGGCGAGTCAGGGCACTCCGCCTCCTCCACTGCCTCCTCCTCCGGCGAGTGACGATCAGGGCACGCGTGGTGGCACTCCGCCTCCTTCTCCGACGCGTGGTGGCACTCTGCCTCCTTCTCCGGTGCATGGCGGCACTCCGCCTCCTTCTCCGCCTGCGCCGGCGCTCCCGAGCAGCCAGCGGCCTCCTCCTTCTCCGCCTCGCCAGCAAGGGCGGAAGAGACCCGCCGCCACCCCGGCTGCTCCGGCGCGTCGTACTCCTTCTCCTCCGCCTTGTAAGCAAGCACGAAAGAAGACAGACGCCGCAGCCGCTCCGTCTGCTCCGGCGTCTAGCAGCACAACCAGAGGCGCGAGGCAATACAAATACGGTCCATCTCTCAAGCCTCTAGAGAAGTTACCGTACGAGAGGTCCGAGGAGGAAAACGATACGATTGTGCGGACCCATGTGAAGGAGTTCTTTGAAGGGGTGAAAGCAAAGAGACATCCACCTCCGGAGGAGAAGGTAGATCCGGTGAAAGCAAAGCGCACTATCGATGCCCTGAGGAAACCACCAAAGTCTCCGCCGAGAACCAACTATGAGCGCATTACTGAACGGACATATCTCCAAGCCCAGCGGTCGGGAACTACTGTCAGTGCTAAAAGGTCAAAACAACGAGCAAAGGGAAAAAAATTGCCCAGCTCGGCGAACAAGCACAGCAATCGTGCCCCCCGCTCAATGTGTCTAATGCTCCAGGGACGGTGGCCGGTTATGGCAATCTTGAAGATTACCTGCCTGACGATGCACTTCCTGATTTCTTGAAGGTGGACGAACACAAATACGAGTACGGGAAGCCTCTCGCCAAAGATGAAAAATCTCTGACAACAATGATGCGAAGATTCCATAATTGGTACATGGAAACCTGCAGAGAGTCTGAGGGTACGAATGCTTTGTATCTACATATTAAAGAGGAGCACGATCTCGTTACAAATGATCTGTTGACTGTTCCATTTGATGAGTTCTTCGCGTTCTTCAATCAAAAGGCCCTCGATAAACTAATGGTCTTTTGCTACTGTTTGTAAGTACTATTTCTGTCATTAAGTCTCTATATATAACTCGGCTCTTTCATTTCATGTATTTATAATTAATTATCCTCAATATATTATGCAGATTGAAGATCGTCGAGTGCAAAAAACAAGAAATTTATGATATTGGATTCATTAACACAAATATCATACATGAATTTCTGGTTAAAAAGGACATCAAAGAAGCCGAGGACAACATGCTACAATCGTTGATCAAAAATGAAAACAAAGATACCATACTCTTTCCTTACAACGGCGAGTGTTACTGTCGTGTGCATATTTGGTTTCCCTTATTACTCGAGCGAGGTTATAGTAATGTAATTGATGAGTTATGCATGCGTGCGCAGGTACCACTATATTCTTCTGGAGATTAAGCTTGAGCATGGACTAGTAACCGTCTTAGACTCGAGACGGAAAGATCCCAAATCCTATGCGGACATGACTGAAATGCTCAGCAAGTAAGTTCAATCGATCATTATCGCACCATATCGGCAACTTTTTGTTCATTTCCTGATATCTCAAGTAATAATAATTATTTTATTTGTCTTGCAGGGTTTGGAAACAGTTCACTGCAGAAGCTCCGGGACTGCCGAAGGAGCTGCGATATACATACCCAAAAGTAAGTACTACTGGCTAGCTAGTTGCGCGCATCTCCCGTTGATTCTATAGCTATACTTTCATCAATGCCATTTATAATGCTTCATTATTAGTTTGATTGACCTCTATTTCTCGTAAAGTGCTTGTGGCAGGAAGAAGGGAATGATTTCTGTGAATACTACGTGTGCGAGTTCATCCACAACGCGACTTTGAAAAACAAGTGGGGCTACTCTCAAAGACAATATGAAGTGCATAAGCAATAATATTCACAATTTCATTTTATTACACCATCATTTCTGTTGAGTTTCATTCATATATATGTATTAATTAACCCCCTTCTTCAAATTAGACGTGGCAGATGCGGAATAAACTCCTAGAACCAGATCGCATGAAAGCAATTCAAGAGGAATTGGCGGGATTCTTTCTTGACCACGTCATTAATAAAGCCGGAGAATACCATGTGGAAATTGATTTCAATTGCTAGGGGGTTGTAATTAAGAGATCTTATACATATTGTACATGTATGTAGCCAGTAGCGTCAGATACATGATATACGAAAACTTGTTGTTCGACCAATCTCTCGGAGAAGGAGAGGTCGATCGATCACTTCTCTCGGTATGCATGACGAACTTCTGTACTGAATGGTTCTCTCGATCACTTATGTATATATAGTACGTAGCGTCGACCAAGCACGGATATAAGAGGGGACACTTCTCTCTATTAATTAGCTAGCTAACACAATATATGAAACACCTAAATTAATCCCCCAAAACCCCCAACCCCCCCCCCCTCCTTTCAAAAAAAATAACAAAAACCCAGCCACTGGAATGCTGACGCGTGGATGCCTTTTGGTCCCGGTTGGAGCCACCAACCGGGACCAAAGGCCCCCTGACTGGGCTCGGCGCACAAGGCCACGTGGAGGAACATTGGTCCCGGTTTGTGTTTGAACCAGGACTAATGGGTGGAGGTATTAGTAACGACCCATTAGTCCCGGTTCATGAACCGGGACTAAAGGCCCTTACGAACCGGGACTATTAGGTGTTTTTCTACTAGTGCTTGTGATTAAATGACAGCTTATGATGCCCAATATCCGTGAGGATGCTATATTAGCTCATGTTGAATATATAAGCAGTTTGATAGAAAAGTGACATATGCATTAAAGTTGAGTCCAAATATGAATGACTGGTATCGGTTAGTGATTATTTATGCATATGATGAAGTACTACATGTGGAGAACATCATGCCTAAAAACATGTACCATCATATATTATGATTGAGTATTGAACTGCTTAATGAACTTAATATAGACATCTCCGTAAACAAAATACTATAGAGAAATAAGTTTCTCGCATGCGTACAAATGTAACTGAGCTTTCTATTGGTGAATTAATGCTGGTCTTGCTTAATTTAAGTAACAATGGTAGCGATGTCTTGTTGAGAAGAGTAGACATATGTCTCATGTAATCAGTTTAACGAATAGTTCATATTGCAGCTTCTTTAAATTTCTTCAGGATGAACAAATTGTATTTGTAAGTAGTTTATCAGTGATATCTGCACAAAATATCTATTACCACGTAGTAAAAGCATAGGACATATTGGTATATTCAAGGAGAGTTACGAACATAATAAATTTTTCTCGCGAAAGATATTTGTTTCACTAATATTCCTCCTTTCGAGTGAAAATGAAGGATTTTATTCCAAATGTTTACTAATTGGTAGCTTGGAGGCATAGACACTGGTCATCCCATAAATAGTCATAACAAAGTTGAAACATATAGGAATTGAAAAGTATTGACCATAATACCATCTAACATTGCAATTTTGGAATGATAACAATCTACCTTGATATAGTACAGACCACTCTCGAAATTGTGGAAATTCACTTTGGGTCATAGTGCTTGTACTATCTTATCCACTAAAAGATAACTGGTTTCTTCGTTGACACTATTGGTTGCTACTTGAAACCACAAAATCCTTATCCATGGATTAAGCGCTCTAGATATTTGTAAGCAATTGGTCAGCTCATGTAGGATTTCTCTTAAATTCCATTTTGTTACATAAATACCGTATGAACGTAGCAGATAAAGTCAACACGTAAAAGTGATTTTAAATCATTTATTTCAATTGAAGCAGTTACCAAATCCCATGCTATAAGTTTAACTACAAAGACATAAGCCAGTGGGTTGCAGTATCTATCAACTTTCAACATGCAAGAAAAATATAATTATCCATCATATATTATAATTGAGTACCACATTAATGAAGTAGAAAAATCAATTAGCTTTCTCCTTGAAGTTGTATATGCATGTAGTTCATCATCCATAACTTCAAATGCCTTCATATTTAAATATGCAGCTAATTAACAACTGTAAACATTTTACGAAGAATGGAGCCCTTGTGCCATAGACCAATTAATGGGGTAAGATGTAAAGTTATGTATTGGAGGACAAAACAATGTTCTCTACATTTAATCCATAATGTGTAAAAGAAAGAATCACGATAAAAAGTTAAATTAACATGGGTTTTAAGGTTTTATCTAGGTGTTCATATTGCTAACCATGTCAAGTCGCATGTATTAAATTAGCATACTATTACAACTTTTGAGCTAGAGAGGTAAGTACTGATCTGTATGGATGCCTCTATTGATAACTAAATATGAAGAGACGATGCAAAACTATATATGGAAAGTGTAGGTATGTTTGGTTCGGAATCGTCATTGTGTGCTATCATTAGTTCTGGCATGTAACTTTGACACTTCTAAAACTAACTATAATTTTCTTATCCTTTATATCATGAGTTGCAAAGAGATTTCTAATGGCGGCTGGTCTGCATTGCTACTTTTATATGCATCTTTCTTTGGTCACCAGAAATGTTGTCTCTTACTGCAGATTTGCAGAAGGTGGCCACCTAGTTAGCACACAAAATGAATTTGGCATGTGTCAATTTAACTATCCAATCAAGCCGAGATATGAAGATATACATGCAAAACAATAGTATCTGCATACCTTAGACTAAGCAACCAAGAACGTGCAAATTGTGAAGAGCAAATCAGGTTTGCCTGCAGATAAGTAGCGTGAAATATTCAAGCAGACAAAGTAGTTAGTAAACAACAAACTTTCGGAGGACAAATGAGACGTTGCATATAACGTAAGTTCGGAAGAATCTGAGCAACAGTAAGCATAAGAGGATATGTTTTACACCGAAATAAGAGCATGACAACCTTTAGTTGCAGAGCACAACAAAGTACAGAGAGTAGGGAAGTAGAAACAGTACTGACTGAAAGTCGCATACTCCTGAACGCCAACAAAGAAATACTAATTGATCTATATGGAAGCAATGCAGCAAACAAATATGGACTTAATTAAGAACATCATATAATAAGAGGTCATAAAATCAGTGAAAACAAATAACTCGCTATATCGTTCTAAGCAATGTCTCGCTAAATAAATCAGTGTACAATGTCTCGCTAATAGCATGCTATAGCATGATATAGCACACAAATAGCATATTTTAATGGCCACGCTATTTTTTCATAGCATGCTAATTTTTTCATTGCATAAAATTAACATTCATAAAATCTTTAAATATATAAAGAGTAGATTGAATGGGAGGTAGCCATAAATCACTTATATAATAAGGCGCATAAATGTGTTTATCTATTTATAGGTAAACCGGAAACATCCAGCCTGTGCAAATTGCATATTTGCTCTAAACCATCGTTGGTCCCCTCCTGTATGATGGCTGCTGTATCTACAGTTCTACAGATGACCTTCATGATTTCATGGTGATATGGTGTCAATGCATTGTGCCAAGGTTTTGATTTATGGAAAAACCAAGAACGGAGAGAAGCAGCTAATTACCCACTCCTCTAGACGACGCAATTGTATGGGAGAAGCTCCAAGCCAAGCTATAGCCCGTTCTTATCTGATCTACGTTACCATTGACGCTCACATGCATACTCCGTCTTCGTCGCTTCGACAGCCGATTAACCACACAATCCCCACAGCCCATGATGCACACTACATCTTGTTTTATGTTGTCGATTGATCTGCTCTGCTTCACATATCTCTATAACCTGGAGTATATTCATGTGGAGAGGGTACTTGTGATTCAGATATAAACCATATATATAGATTTACCACGGCAGAAGTCCGGAGGGCATGCTGTACGCATGATTTAACTAATATAAATATTGTAACCTAAAAAAATTGTAACCTCATTATCAACAGACACCTGTTCTATATGTCGTTGACTGAGACTCCTGTACATGAGCAATTAATGTGTAAAAAAGCAAGGATTAAGAAATCTGAAGACTGTATATACTACTGTTACCAATACCTAGCTAGTTATGCATCAAGCAATTTTACTGCATGGTATGCATGGAGAATTGGGAGCCATCCAGAGAACATGCAGAAACAGCAGATGCGTACGGTTGGAAGACTTATTGATTTTTTGTGGCAGCCACATGAGGGCGAGCCGACGTGGTTCGTGCCCTGTTGGCCTCAACCGTACATGTAGGCTGTAGAATTGGAGGATGCAGCGTGTGGTGAACTGGAGAAGCAGGATGTTGTGGTCGTGACAAAGCAGGAAGGAGAGGAGGGATATAGAAGTGAACCTCGAGGAGAAATCCTTGGGATGCCCGACGTGGAGGAGATCTAGAGGTTGCTGGTAGCCGCCGTGATCTTGCAATCCAAGAGAGATCAAACGGGAGGTCATGTGCCGCTGCTTGCCTGAGACGCCGCCGAATAGAAGATGGGTTGTGGAGCTTTTTTTAGATCGGTTGTGCTGTTGATGAATCTGGAGGATTCTCTTGGCGGCTGGCACATAGATCTGGGCATGTGCGTTCAATATCATGTCTTCTTGGTGGATGGTGCCAACCTGCATGCATGATTGAATCCCATCCACGTAAAATTGAGGAGACTGAGGAGAAGGTGCGGGGCGGCTCGTTAGGATGCTTCAGCTAGGAACTTTGAGGCTGGGGAATAGAAAGAGATGC
This sequence comes from Triticum dicoccoides, assembly GCF_002162155.2. Classification (NCBI taxonomy): domain Eukaryota; kingdom Viridiplantae; phylum Streptophyta; class Magnoliopsida; order Poales; family Poaceae; genus Triticum; species Triticum dicoccoides. Next base: position 50,876,267 of record NC_041391.1, read on the forward strand.
GTGAGGAAAATTTTGCTTAGGGTTGGAGGAAGAGAAAAACATGAGAAATTCTTTTGATTAGCGCTTTTTTTTCTGTATATGGCATCATGTACGAAAGTTTTTTTCATTAATAATGGCAATGGTGGGTAATTTTCCGCTGAAATCATATCTAATGGCTATAAAATTGTAGGATCCTAAATAAACGGTCTGATGTTTCTAATTTTTGTGGTAATTTCTTTCTTATTTCTCTTTTTCTGGTGAACCCATCAAGTACTTTTTATATATAAACTAGCAAAAGAGCCCGTGCGTTGCAACGGGAGAATGCAAGGCCTGAGAATCAGGCTCGAAGGTATAGATATTCTAATTGTGCAATATTATCAAATATGTCAAATGTGTACCTTTAGGATCCTCGTACACGTCAGATAGCATTGCCGATTTTTGTTAACATTTAACTCACTTTTCTTCTTCTTATTCCACTCATTATCTCTGTCCCCCAATTCAAGATTGTCGCTATAAGCAATGGCACATCCGACATGCAATACCGATGGGCATTGAGGAGGAAATATAGAAAATATAAAAAAAGAGCATTCTAAGGGCGATTGGAGTCGAGAAAGTCGATAAAATCCTGGAGATAAAATGTTACTTACGGTATAAAAAAAGGCATTCTGCTTCCGCTCGTTTGATTTTCAAAGACGGGTCGCCGTTCATCATCATGGTGGTGACATAACTCGACTCTAGTGCTTTTGCACCGGAAGAACAACCTGTTGGTCAGCGAGGGTTGCGGATGAGTATGGTTTCCTGTGCTCGGGTTGTGTAGCTTTGTACCTAATGTACACCTTATCGTTGCCGTCATCGGGGCCTAGATGCCGCCCCATAGGCCTTGCCTCTACAAGGTACCGCCTCTGACGATGCAATCTGTGGACGCCGTTTTCAAGTCCGTTCTCTATTGCAGACTCTCACCACCATCGCTTGCTCGCAGAGGTCGACGACATGTCCCTGACATGGAAAAATATTACTACTTTATAAATAGGTAGTTCTGAGTCAATGGAAGAAAAACAGATGATGTATGCATCCAATAAGCTATTACTTTGAGAAGGGTGTAGAATAGCGCTGCACCTTCTTGTTGGGCGAGCGCACAAATCTCTTAGTCGGTTCATCTGCAAAGCACCAGCCCACCATGGATCCAGCATGTCAGCTTCCAACAGTCCGGCATCATCCTGTTTGTCTTTCTTGCCATTGGCTTGCCTCGTACAGTTTTCCTTTTCTAGATAAATCACACCTAAATCCATCAAAGCTAGCTTCTTCTAGAAGACAAATAAGTCCCAAAAAATACAGAGCATCAGGTCATGTGGTAGAGATGAATTGATCTGGTGCCACCAAGCATGGAAGTACGACAAAATTTAATCACCCAGGTTCACCTAAATTACCTCGAAAGTATATGAATCAGTGCTGAGCGGAACTGGTGCATGTATCCAGACAAAAAAACACATCTATATTGAGCAGCTTCATGGATAATCAAAGACGCAGATGGCTACACCTTAGGTATATCAATCTCACAAAATCCACAACAAATTTCCCAACTCTGTACTCGATCCAAAGAACCCGCACACTATCTGTATGAGTTGGCGCGCGCGAACCTTTTTTTTTTCTGCCGGAGGAAGAAATCCGGCGCCAGCGGTCACGGCGACCGTGACGGCCACCATGGTCTCCGTGCTCTGCTCTGCAGGAACTTCATTGGTGCATGTTGCTCCCCGGCATGGATTACTCCCTTGGCCACAAGAAAGAAGGATCAAGGCTGCCTTGGCGTGCCGCTTGCTGCGGGCGTGGCCTGGTGAAGCGAGATGGGCAGATGTTCAGGAGGAGACGACCGAGGATGCAGAGGACCACGCCGTCGGAATCACGGGAATCACTGGAGCATAGCAGATTGCAACCACCCGTACGCCATGTACTACATCAGGGGGCGGCGGTGGTGGCGAGAAGCCCTGAGCCTCGTAACCAAGCCGGCCGGCTCGTGTCCTTTGAGATCCGGACTGCGTCACGCCGCCACCGCTTCCTTCTTTTCTTTGTCACGCCGCCGCTGCTTCCGTCCAATGCTTCGTGTGAAACCCAGAACCGACGCGTGCGTGTCTGGCCGTATATTTATTTAGAGCATAGAAAATTTACGGAATCCTGAGTCGTAACCTTTTCAGTCACGATGCAGTCGATCGTTGGTTTTCCAAGTAAGCAACTTCTGGTTTTGCAGGGCGGACGAGCGAGAAACGACATACAACAACGGACGGTTAGACGGACGAAAAACTATAGGTAGATGATCACATGAATAGTACCACATTGGATGTGAAAAATAATAATTGAAAGCGTAAACTCACGGGAAGAAGCGTTTTTATTTTCTTTCGTACCGATTCAATTCAATTAGTACCACCTCGTTTATATTACAATTTTATCTATACAAATCGTAAAAGTGTATTATGACATGTGAAGAAAGCGTATTGTGATGGTGAACCCACGGAGTCAATCCGTGCTTTATTATTAGGGAGAGATAGATGCCCTTTGGTTCATGGTGATATGAAAAAAAAACTCAAAAAAGTTTAAAAGTTTAAAAGTTTTTTGACAATAAACTTGACTTTCTTATTGCACTAGTATATAATTTTCACGACTAAATAACCACAGTTGGCGTCAACAAAAAAAATTGCTATTATAGGTCACTATTGACGCTATGTTAGCCAAAAAAATTAAATGAAGTTAATGGGGGCTTTTTATGAAACTTTTTTAAAAAGTACAATGGAAAGTCAAGTTTATTTCAAAAATGTTTTTCAGAACTTTTTGACTTTATATTTAATTACTAATTTTTCTATATAGGTTGTATATACACCCAGGAACCAAAGGTTCATGTCCATTGTTTTTGTGTCAAAGTTAGTTTGCTTGCACACTGTAGGAAAAATAAAGTGTACTTTCCAAGAGATTTGAGTTGATACACAGCTACGGGACTCCCTCAAAATTATAATAACCCAACTCTTGTATGTATTGCATCGATATCAGAGGCTTTGTGTGTATTGCATTAGGGACTCAGCGAGCACATATGCGGCCTAATAGTTGCCGAGGGCGTCAAGATTGATGGCTTATGCAATATTAGAAGAACGCCTGTGCGTTGCAACGGAACCACATTAATTTCAAAAGTTCAATATTACGACATTGGCGACCTTTTTTACCATCAAATCCTCACACACACTCTCTCCCCCTCCCTCTTCCTCACTCTCTCTCCCTCTCTCTCTAACACACACACATAGCCTATTCTTCCCGCCAATAAGAGCATCTCCAGCCGCGCCCCCAACAGGGGCCCCCAGACGACTTTTCGGCCGCCGGCGCCAAAAAATTGGCCCAGTCGCGCCACCAGCGGCCCATTTTTTCGCCGGCTCGGGCCGAAATTGGGCTTATTCAATTTGATGGTAAAAAAGACTTACTCAATTGGCAATAATGTTTGGACTTGTGGTGAGCTTGAGTGAACTAATGGATAGTGTGATATATTCCCCAATCATTAACAATGAAATTTCAGAAATGGGAAGATTATGTAACACCTCAAGTCGTTAGCTACAGTGACCTCCCCCTAATGATGCCATGTCATCAGGCTTGCTAAGCTAAACTGCCACTTGATAAAAATCAAAACCCAATTGAAATTTAAAATAAAGTCAAATAAATTATTTTGTCAAACAGTAAAACTAAAATGTTCACCATATTCTATAAATTCCACTGATCTTTGACATGTTGAGCCCAACATTATTTGACCCAAAAATTAAATCTTGTCAAATTAATAAGAGGTCCAATAGTAGTTAAAATAACCAATTAAATATAAACCTAATTTTATGTATTTCCTTTTGGCCCCAAACTTTTGTGCCACCTAAAAATAGTGTGCTCGAATTGTGTGCATAGTTTCACAATTAACAAAATCCATTTAGTTGATATAAGAATAAATAGAAAACGGTGTTAAAGGGCGAAACGGATTAGAATACATTAAAAACCAAAAGGACGATGAAAAAGGGGATTCCCCCTACCCCCCGGGCCGGCCCAGTGGTCCAGTCCCCGAACGGTCGTCTTCTCCTGTTCCCCTAGCTCGTCGCTATAGAGCCGGGCTCCCGCCCGACCACCTCGCCGACATCGAAGGGGAATGGATAAGGGTGACGCCCTACCTCCCCTGCCCCCATGGCCTCACTCCTCCTCGACGCCCCCTCCCAGATCCACTTCTCCTCCTCGCTCGCTCGATCCCGATGATCTGGACAAAGTCAGATGCCACGGCCACCATGACCGACCCCGTCCACACGACCACTGCCCTCCCTGCTGGCTAGGAGCTTGTCGAGGAGCTCCGAATGCCTCCGCTACTTCGTCTACGACAACGAGATCAAGTCCAGCACCCCTAGATCGACGTTGTTGCCGTCTTCCTCAACCTTCGGCCACTACGACATTGTTGTTTGATCCGCGCCGCCCCGAGCTCCCCTGTCTTCCCCTAGGGTGCCATTGACACCACCGTGATCTCCTCTTACCTTTCCCCAGTTTCCCCTCTCGTTAGGTATTTCGCCGTGGCCGAGAACCGCCGTCCGCCATGGCCATTGCAGGGGTAGCCACTGAGCTCCTCGGATTGACCCCGTGGCACATGCCCGCTCCTATGTGCGCCCATGTCCGAGCCTTCAGCTCTTCTTACGCGCCCGCTGGGCCACTCCCTCTCTGGCTCTCCATGCCCACGCACGTGCCACACCGCGTCCGTCGCGCCCGCCGTTGCCATCACGCTCGCCACAGCCACCACACCACTGTGCCCCGCGCGACGCACACCCTGGCCGCGCGTCACACTCTCGCTGGCTGCGCTCGCCCCGTCTGCTGCCGCCTATCCCTTCGATCGCCTCGCTGCCACGCCCCTGCCTCGCTCCGCCTCCTGTAGCGGCCATCTTCTATCGGCCGCCCCCTCAGCCACGCCGGCCGCATCTCTGCCCTCCACCGTCGGCCACTCGCCTCTCCTGCTGCGTGCTTCTTCCTGCTGCTATGCGCTGCTCTACCACTGGTACGCTGTTGCGCCATGCCCTCGACACCGCCGTGGACAAACATGGCAGAGGGATTGTCAATGGAGTTCAAGGAGGAGGTGGCGGAGAAGGTGTGGAGAGGCAAGAGGTCTAGGGTGGCGTTAGCTGGCTGTGGTGGAGGTGATTATGCGAGAAGGAGCCGGAGCAGAAGCAGCGGTGATAATTGGAAAGAATCGCAAAAAAATCATAACCCGGAAATCTCATTCCAAAAAATGCTAATATCGATGGAGGGGTGATTTCCTTCAATAGGTGGAAAACATAGGAAATATTGGACGTTATCAAGGAAAGGTAAAAATTTAGGAAAGTTAGGATTCTGAATTGATTTCTATGCAAATGGGGTTTTATTGTTTGGTAACATGATATCAGTACCTGCCCGTTTGTGACGTGTCTGATTAGGAAAATTTGCAAATGTTAAGAAACTATTTATTGGGAGGAAAGTTTGTGACGTGTCTGTTATTTGTTTCCTAAAACAAATTTCACTAATGAGAGAAATCAATTGATTTAGATAAGTTAGGAAAGTTAGATTCAAATCTATTATTTGTTTCTTAAAAATTTGTTATTTGTTTCCTAAGACAAGATGAACCAATAAAAGGAATCGATTGATATGAATAATTTAAGGAAGTTAGATCCGTGATTTGTTATACGTTAGGAAAATTCTTGTTGTAATAAAGAGTGGAGAGACAAATAAACCGATGGACCAGGATAGGAGGGGGTGGTGGGAGGAGAGACGAAAAAAACCCAGTGAAAATAAACCATGGAGACTATTCACCAACTGCTCCATTAGGAGTAGAGATTATTCAGCTGGCCTTCCGTACGGTCTACTAGATGGTTTTGTATCTCTAGTATGAATTTCCACCGCATCACCCACCATTTACATGCTACCAGAGCCAAATATGTATGCCAACCTGCAACAGCCGAAAATTCTCTAATGGTTGGTTTTATTGCAATTATAGTTGGGATGCGGAGTATCTTGTCCCGAACTCATATGGTCCTAATGAACAGTAAAATCAAAAAAATTAATTTTTTACGCAAACTTTGACAAATATTCTCAATGCTTGTAAATTTTCATTCCGAAATAACATTCTTGGAAGTCATGGTAAAAAAATTGACATTCCAAATGCTATTTTTGAAAGTATTTTGGAGTACTGTTTTTGTTTTTCGTTTTTCCAGACTTCCACGAATATTATTCCGGGATGATAATTGGCATGCACCGAGAACATTTGTCAAATTTTACAACAAAAAGTTCAGATTTTTACGTAGTTTTTTTATTTTTTTAATTACTATTCATCCCAAGCTCGGGAGTTAAGAGAAGGTGACTCTTTATGGATCATGACCTAGAGAATGTGAGAAAACTGAAATTAGTTTTATCGGTATACCAGCACTTCATAGGTCTTAAGGTAAACTTGCATAAAAGTGAAATATTCTGTTTTGGCGAGGCCCGAGATGAGGCCCACCAATACGCTGAATTGTTTGGCTGCGGTTTAAGCCGTTCGCGATCAGGTTTTTGGGAATACGGTACATTATCGGAGACTCACAAATGCTGAATAAAAACACGTCGTGGAGAGACTACAAAAAGGTTAAGCAGTTGAAAAGGTAAACTGAAATCTCTGAGTGGAAGATTGTTACTCATAAATTCAATCTAAGTAATATGGTACTACATATGATGTCTTTCTTCCAACTGCCTAAAGCAGTCTTGCATAGATTGAATTATTTCCGATCAAGATTCTTTTGATAAGGAGATAGTGAGAAAAAGAAATATCGGCTGGCTAAATGGAGTGTGATTTGACGTCCCAAAACCAAGGAGGGTTGGGTGTTCATGACCTTTATGTTAAAAATATTGTCCATGACCTTGATTAAGCTACTAAGAGAAAATGGTGTATGTCAAACTCTCCTAAGAAAATATGTGGGCTCAATAGCAGTCCCAAGTACATTACAAGCCTAGGGACTCACACTTTCAGGCTGATCTAATGGCTACGAAGAAATACTTCTTCCGCTATGGATCCTTCGCTATTAAAGACTGATCATAAATTAGATTCTGGGAGGATAAGTGGCTAGGCAATGCTATACTCCGAGAACAATATCTGGCTTTATACAATATTGTGCGTCATAAGGGTGATACTATCGCTACATCATTGGAATTCTTTCTGCCCAATGTGTCACTCAGAAGAGATTTAGTTGATTGCAGACTTGCATCGTGGAACACTCTAATTAACAGATATCAACGGTACAACTGTCTCAAGGAGCAGACAAATTTAGTAGGAGCCTACAAGTGAATGGTAAATTCACGGTGTACTCTATGTATAGGTGAGGGAGTCCCGGATTAGGGGGTGTCCGGATAGCCGGACTATATACTTTGGCCGGACTCCTGGACTATGAAGATACAAGATTGAAGACTTCGTCCCGTGTCCGGATGGGACTTTCCTTGGCGTGGAAGGCAAGCTTGGCGATACGGATATGTAGATGTCCCGTAACCGACTCTGTGTAACCCTAGCCCTCTCCGGTGTCTATATAAACCGGCGGGTTTTAGTCCATAGGACGAACAACAATCATACCATAGGCTAGCTTCTAGGGTTTAGCCTCTCTGATCTTGTGGTAGATCTACTCTTGTACTACCCATATCATCAATATTAATCAAGCAGGAGTAGGGTTTTACCTCCATCGAGAGGGCCCGAACCTGGGTAAAAACATCGTGTCCCTTGTCTCCTGTTACCATCCGCCTAGACGCACAGTTCGGGACCCACTACCCGAGATCCACCGGTTTTGACACCGACTATAGGGCCTTGATCCAGTCAGATATGCCAGTTGATAATAAAAAGAATACTTTAAATATCAAAATACCACTTAAGAATAAAATCTTTGTGTGGTATCTTCGCCGAGGAGTCATTCTTATCAAAGGCAACCTTATTAAGAGGAATTGGGATGGAAGTACGCATTATGTGTTCTGTCATCACGACAAAACAATAAAGCACTTGTTTTTCCAAATGGAAATTGGCTCGTACTATATGGTCAGTCATTCAAGTAGCTTCTGGCTTGTATCCTTCACATAGTGTTGCTAATATATTTGGCAACTGGTCATATAGGATAGAATACAGGTTTAGAATTCTTCTCAGGGTGGGAGCGCTTGCAGTTATCTGTCTGCTTTGGCTATGTAGAAATCATAAGGTTTTTAAAGATGAAAGTACTTCTCTTATGGAGGTTATCTACAGATGTACCGATACGCTCCGTTTATTGTCGTCTCTACAAAGTGTGAAGAATTGAGACCTTTTTACGGATGTGTGTACACGATTGGAGGCCACAACGAGGGATAATCTTACCTGACATGGATGGAAACATGACATTCGGATTGACCCTCCTACGTCTTAGGCATTATACAGTATTTTTAATTTATTTGCATTATACAGTTTTCACAAGATTACTTGTATTCCACTTTTTTATTTATTTTATTGGAATCTGGACTTGGTTATTGCTGTGTGCATTTCAGTTATGCAGAGGCCGGGTGTAATGCTTAAACCTTTTAAGTAATAAAGTGCCCTGTATCGAAAATGAGCTCGGGAGTAGAAGGGGACTTCCAAGGTGTATACTGCATTACAAGGGAGAAAATTTGGTTGAACTGTCTAGATCCAACCAAGAAAAATAGCACTAAAACTCTGAGCATGGTCTAGACTACATAAACATGCTAAGCAAATATTTCATGTACTTTCTACAAAAAGTTAAGCCATATAAGGAGTAAGAACTGAAGCTTAACAACCTTACACATTCAAGAAAATAAATCATGAATATTTCTACCTATGAATGATGTCAACACGTCATGAAAATGAGAATGCACATAAAGTTGCTACTGCATATTAGGCATACATACAACTATACTACCAGGACCAAATGCAACATTATTACCGGCACTAAACACAGATATGTGACTAAAAACTTCGAAATAATTCATGCATAGTCCCTCCGTTCCATAAGTCTTGTCATGGTTACCGATGCTAAATGCGGATATGTGACAAGAATTATGGAATAGAGGGACTATACTGCAATATTCAAACTGCAAGCTGAAGTTATCGTGGAAATATTTGAAAATATGTACTCTATTAACTAATAAATATGTATCCTATAGTGTGGACTTCCAAAAAATAATCAAACATTCCTAAATTTAAATCTCAAACATGCTTTACAGGAACACAACTTCTATTACAAACTATCATTCACAATTTTTAAATCTCTTCCTATCCATCTATTGTTTTGGACAATGAATGTGAACATTATACGAGGGAAACATGGCTTCCATTATTCTGTATAAGCTCAACACCAATAAAAATGAATTGTTCTATTCTGGAGAAGCCAATGTGGTGGCCGCACAATAATTCGACTTGTTTGGTTGTGCACAAGCCAATTATTGGCACCTCTCCAACAAGGATTAAAAATATATCGGGGAACATTTAGAGAAGTGCATGAGTAGTTGGAAAGGCAAGTTGCTCTTGATAGGAGGAAGATTTGTTCGATCAACTCTGTAACCATGAACATGGATTTCTGTATGATCTCGTTTTTCCACTACCAAAGGGTGTTCTACATAGACTGGATTACTTTAGATCCATATTTTTCTAGCAAAGTGACAACAAAAATAAAAGGTGTCGACTGGGCAAAGAAAAAGTACACTAAGTGGTTAAAGTTTCTTGGGCAAGTACACCAACATTTTAACAGCTAGTTATACCCGAGCTAGGCAAATAAGTTTTCTCATATAAGTATGAAAAGATAACAAGTAAAAAGTTTGCATATTAGTCCTCCATTATTGCATGTATTGCCTGAGTGTGCCTTCCAACCATAAACCTTCACTATCACAATTTTGTTCACCAACTATTCAAACCATGCAATTTTAATCCCTAGAAATTGGTCGTGTCATTCTAAAGTGCTATTGGATGATGTGGTACCAACTTGTAGCCATCGTGTGTTGTACCATAAAAAAAATCAGATATATATATCATTGATCTATGATAAATTTGATTCCCCAAAAATTGATCCAACTATTGTCTATAACCATCTGTCAAGGTAATTTTTCCTCGTTGCAAACTAATTTTGAATTATGTCGAACCTATGTGTTGGTTGCATCATCAAATTTCCTTCACAATCAACTCAAAAACAAATTATTCAGGATATTAATCATATTAGAAAATTTAAGGTAACCATTTTTTTAGGAAAAGGTACTCGGAGCTATAAGACGTCCAAATCCATCTATTTTTATCAAATTTCCTGTACTTTTGTGATATTGAGTTATTTGTCTATTTCCCTTTTTTTTACAATTTTATAAAAAGTTATAGAAAAATTTCTATGACATGTAGGCCCCACTCGGTTCAAAACTGTTTTAGAGTGGAGATGATTGCTTTGAAGTAAAAATTGGACAATGTTAATAGTTGATAAGCCAATGTCAAATAGTTTAATTTAAATTTGAGGCAGGAAAGCTACTCTCGTTGAGGAATGGAAGCCACATACTTTTGTATTTACAATTAAGTATAGGTCAAAAAAATTAGGTACGAGTCAAAAAAAATTATGTTCATGATTCAATCATCAAAAGAAGTAAGTTCTTAAGGGGATACCACCCAGTCATCCAAACAAGCAATTGCTGACAACAGTTGACTCGTCTAATTAATTCCATCCGATTGCTAGATTTTACTCTGCGAAGACGTTGCCACGGCACCGACCTTGTCACCAAAGCGTGTCGCCTCCACGGCATAAGCCAGCGTGTCTGCACTGTCACGAAATTTGTAAAAATATGTTTAACTTCTTCTTTTTGACACAATACAGCAGCAGACGATCATACACTCACCTTTATGAATGAACACACATGCACACTTTATCTCTATAAACACCACCCGGAGATTGTGCAGTCACTATGGTTAGTTGGTAACGCCACTACGTAAGCATGAGCAATTCGGCTCTAAAGAATATACCTGATCAATACTCAATTATTGTTACAAAGGTCTTTTACATGAGCAATTCTGGAGGTGTGCAGCAACCATATTGATGCCGACACCGATCGTGTCAAGGTATTGTTTGACAGATCCCTACGCCTAGCGGCTAGGGTTTCTCTCCTCTTACACGGCCACCATCGCCTCTGAGTTTTTTCCCGCACACCTGCTCCCGATCACCCCCGATCTACATCCGCCTCGTAGTCCTTGTCCCTGTTGTCTGCGGCGAGACAGGAACCGGCGATGGCAACTTTCCCCGACGCCCATTCCGCCGCGGCTACACGATCGGATCTGGGTGACTTTCTTCAACAACTGGATCTGAACGATGAGGACTTCGCTGATGTGGAGATCGATGAGGATGACCCTGCGATTCAAGAAAGCGTCCGCTGGCTTGCCCGTCTGCTTTCTATAAGGACATGAGGACCGCATGGAACCCTGCGCAGAACGTGAGATTTCGGCCAGTTGGCCCTAATCGCTTTGTCGTCCAAGCATCTTGCTTGGGAGACTGGGAACGCATCATGATGCAAGGACCTTGGCTGTTCCGCAATATGGCCGTGCTCTTGTGCCCGTATGATGGCTTCAGTAAGGCTGAGGAGGTGGAGTTTTCTCATATCCCAATCTGGCTGCAGATTCACAAATTGCCAGATCCATACTGCAAGCAAAATATTGTGGAGAAGCTGTTGAAAGATGCAGGAGAGATTATGGAGATGCGGTTGAACGGAAACACCCGAGGTGACTATGTTAGGGTTAGGGTGAAACATGATATCCGGCGGCCACTTACAAAGTACGTCAGTATTGTACGGGCGAAGGAACGTCAGGTTTATCTGGTCCGATATGAAAAACTTGCTAGGTTTTGTAAGTTTTGTGGCCTCATTGGTCATGAACACAAAGAATGCGGCCTAGGTGTCCATGAGGCGAAGGATCTCAAGTTTGGAGACTGGATCTATGCAAATGCACCTAATAAGTCACGGCCAGAAGGTCGTCCCACTAAAGTGACAGGCAATGAGGCTGATGCCCGGAAGGATGGCCGATATGTCCCAGAATATGCACCACATGACCCTAACTTCATGGATACAACTTCAAGCCCGATTAAGAAATCTGGTGAGAGATCAGATGGTGACAATGTACCTAAAAGGAGACTGAACATGGATGATGCTGGAGCTAGCCTGCAGGTTGTCTCTAGCGGCATGAAGGCGTTGCTGGATATAACCGATGGCAAGGGCTACGACCTGAATGACGATGCATCACCTACAAATAGTAGTTCAAACAGCAAGAGGATGAAAGTAACCATGGATAGTGAAAATAATGAGATATCGGCGGCCTCCCGCGAGGAGGACCGTTGGACGCAATGAATATCTTGTCTTCGAACTGCTGGG
>NC_041391.1:50889041-50936109 GCF_002162155.2 Triticum dicoccoides
ACCCCAAACTAGTCTTTCTCTGTGAGACTAGACAAGATGCAACGAAAGTGGAGAAGTTGAAGTGGAGGTTGGGACTGAAGAGCTTTCACGGTGTTAGTAGTGATGGATGAAGCGGCGGTCTTGCTTTTTTCTAGGAGGAAATGCTTACAGTCACAGTGCTTGAATCGTGTAACATGTTCAATCATGTTCGAGTTCTTGATGGTGATTCCGGTATCTCATGGAGAGGAACCTTTGTTTATGGCGAGCCGCGTGTAGAAAATCGTCAGAGTATGTGGGATCATCTTGTCGTCTGCGGGCTACTTCGCAAGATCCTTGGTTGTATGTGGCGACTTCAATGAAGCTCTCTCGCAGCATGAGCATCTCTCAAGGACGACTTGGTCGGAGAACCAGATGGAATTGTTCAGGGACTGCTTGGTGAATTGTGAACTGCAGGACCTAGGGTTCCTTGGCTTCCCTAACACATACAAAAACGGTCAGGACGGGAATCGCAACATTCAGGTGCGGCTGGACAGGGCGTGCGCGGAATAGGCATTGCGGGATCTCTTTCCCGCGGCTCGGGTTGTGCACTTGGCTACCTCCTGCTTGGACCACGGCCCACTATTGATCAACCTAGTGTTGGGGAACGTAGCAGAAATTCAAAATTTTCTACGCATCACCAAGATCAATCTATGGAGTAATCTAGCAACGAGGGGAAGGAGAGTGCATCTACATACCCTTGTAGATCGCTAAGCGGAAGCGTTCAAGTGAACGGGGTTGAAGGAGTCGTACTCGTCGTGATCCAAATCACCGGAAATCCTAGTGCCGAACGGACGGCACCTCCGCGTTCAACACACGTGCAGCCCGGTGACGTCTCCCATGCCTTGATCCAGCAAGGAGAGAGGGAGAGGTTGGGGTAGACTCCGTCCAGCAGTAGCACAACGGCGTGGTGGTAATGGAGGAGCGTAGTATTCCAGCAGGGCTTCGCCAAGCACCGCGAGAGATGAGGAGAAAGAGAGGTAGGGTTGCGCCAGGGAGAGGTGGAAACTCTTGTCTTTGCAGCCCCAAAGACCTCAACTATATGTAGGGGAGAGGGAGGGGGCTGCGCTGTTCGGAACGTAGTAATTTCAAAAAAATTCCTACGCACACGCAAGATCATGGTGATGTATAGCAACGAGAGGGGAGAGTGTGTCCACGTACCCTCGTAGACCGAAAGCGGAAGCGTTAGAACAACGCGGTTGATGTATTCGTACGTCTTCACGGCCCGACCGATCAAGCACCGAAACTACGGCACCTCCGAGTTCTAGCACACGTTCAGCTCGATGATGTCCCTCGAACTCCAATCCAGCCGAGTGTCGAGGGAGAGTTCCGTCAGCACGACGGCGTGGTGACGATCTTGATGTTCTACCATCGCAGGGCTTCGCCTAAGCACCGCTACAATATTATCGAGGAGGACTATGGTGGAGGGGCGCACCGCACACGGCTAAGAGATCTAAGGGATCAGTTGTTGTTGTCCCTTTGGGGTGCCCCCCTGTCCCCGTATATAAAGGAGCAAGGGAGGAGGCGGCCGGCCTAGGGGAGGTGCGCCAAGGGGAGTCCTACTCCCACCGGGAGTAGGACTCCCTCCTTCCTTGTTGGAGTAGGAGAAGGGGAAAGAGGGGGAGAGGAATAAGGAAAAGGGGGCTGCGCCCCTTGTCCAATTCGGACCAGAGGGCGCAGGCCTCCTTGCTTTTGGCCTCTCTCCTCTATTCCCGTGTGGCCCAATAAGGCCCATATACTCCCCGGCGAATTCCCGTAACTCTCCGGTACTCCGAAAAATACCCGAATCACTCGAAACCTTTCCGAAGTCCGAATATAGTCGTCTAATATATCGATCTTTACGTCTCGACCATTTCCAGACTCCTCGTCATGTCCCCGGTCTCATCTGGGACTCCGAACTCCTTCGGTACATCAAAACTCATAAACTCATAATATAACTGTCATCGAAACCTTAAGCGTGCGGACCCTACGGGTTCGAGAACTATGTAGACATGACCGAGTCACATTTCCGGTCAATATCCAATAGCGGAACCTGGTTGCTCATATTGGCTCCTACATACTCTACGAAGATCTTTATCGGTCGAACCGCATAACAACATACGTTGTTTACTTTGTCATCGGTATTTTACTTGCCCGAGATTTGATCGTCGATATCTAATACCTAGTTCAATCTCGTTACCAGCATGTCTCTTTACTCGTTCCATAATACATCATCTCGCAACTAACTCATTAGTCACATTGCTTGCAAGGCTTATAGTGATGTGCATTATTGAGTGGGCCCAGAGATACCTCTCCGACAATCGGAGTGACAAATCCTAATCTCGAAATACGCCAACTCAACAAGTACCTTCGGAGACACCTGTAGAGCACCTTTATAATCACCATGTTACATTGTGACGTTTGATAGCACACAAAGTGTTCCTCCGGTAAACGGGAGTTGCATAATCTCATAGTCATAGGAACATGTATAAGGCATGAAGAAAGCAATAGCAACATACTAAACGATCAAGTGCTAAGCTAATGGAATGGGTCAAGTCAATCACATCATTCTCCTAATGATGTGATCCCGTTAATCAAATGACAACTCTTTTGTCCATCGCTAGGAAACATAACCATCTTTGATAAACGAGCTAGTCAAGTAGAGGCATACTAGTGACACTATGTTTGTTTATGTATTCACACATGTATTATGTTTCTGGTTAATACAATTCTAGCATGAATAATAAACATTTATCATGATATAAGGAAATAAATAATAACTTTATTATTGCCTCTAGGGCATATTTCCTTCAGTCTCCCACTTGCACTAGAGTCAATAATCTAGTTCACATCATCATGTGATTCAACACCAATATTCACATCTGTATGTGATTAACACCCATAGTTCACATCGTCATGTGACCAACACCCAAAGGGTTTACTAGAGTCAATAATCTAGTTCACATCGCTATGTGATTAACACCCAAAGAGTACAAAGGAATGATCATGTTTTGCTCATGAGAGAAGTTTAGTCAACAGGTCTGTCACATTCAGAGCCGTATGTATTTTGCAAATATTCTATGTCTACAATGCTCTGCACGGAGCTACTCTAGCTTATTGCTCCCACTTTCAATATGTATCCAGATTGAGACTTAGAATCATCTGGATTAGTGTAAAAGTTTGCACCGATGGAACTTTTACGACAAACTCTTTTATCACAACCATAATCGAGAAACATCTCTTTAGTCTTCACTAAGGATATTTTTGACCGTTGTCCAGTGATCTACTATTAGATCAAAATTGTATTCCTTTGCCAAATTCAGAGCAAGGTATACAATAGGTCTGGTCCATAGCATGGCATACTTTAATAGAACCTATGACTGATGCATAGGGAATGACTTTCATTCTCTTTCTATTTTCTGCCGTGGTCGGGATTTGAGTCTTACTCAATTCCATACCTTTGCAACACAGGCAAGAACTCTTTCTTTGACTGTTCCATTTTGAATTACTTCAAAATCTTGTCAAGGTATGTACTCGTTGAAAATCTTATCAAGCGTCTTGATCTATCTCTATAGATCTTGATGCTCAATGTGTAAGCAGCTTTACTGAGGTCTTTCTTTGAAAAACTCTTTTCAAACACTCCTTTATGCTTTGCAGAAAAATTCTACTTCCGATGAATAATATGTTATTCACACATTCTTATCAGAGAGTCTGTAGTGCTCCCACTCACTTTCTTGTAAATACAGGCCTTTCCAAAAGTCTGTATAAAACCATATGCTTTGGTCAACTCATCAAAGCGTATATTCCAACTCCGAGATGCTTGCACCAGTCCATTGATGGATCGCTAGAGCTTGCACATTTTGTTAGCACCTTTAGGATTGACAAAACCTTCTGGTTGTATCATATACAACACTTCTTTAAGAAATCCATTAAGGAATGCAGTTTTGACACCCATTTGCCAGTTTTCATAAAATGTGGCAATTGCTAACATGATTCGGACAGACTTAAGCATCGATATGAGTGAGAAAATCTCATCGTATTCAACACCTTGAACTTGTCGAAAACCTTTTGCAACAAGTCGAGCTTTGTAGATAGTAACACTACTATCAGTGTCCGTCTTCCTCTTGAAGATCTATTTATTTAACATGGCTTGCTGATCATCGAGCAAGTCAATCAAAGTCCATACTTTGTTCTCATACATGGATCATATCTCAGACTTTATGGCCTCAAGCCATTTCGCGGAATCTGGGCTCATCGTCGCTTCCTCATAGTTCGTAGGTTCATCATGGTCTAGTAACATGACTTCTAGAACAGGATTATCGTACCACTTTGGTGCGGATCTTATTCTGGAAGACCTACGAGGTTCGGTAGTAACTTGATCTGAAGCTTCATGATCATCATCATTAGCTTCCTCACTAATTGGTGTAGGAATCAGAAGAACTGATTTCTGTGATGAACTACTTTCCAATAAGGGAGCAGGTACAGTTACCTCATCAAGTTCTACTTTCCTCCCACTCACTTCTTTCGAGAAAAACTCCTTCTCTAGAAAGGATCCATTCTTAGCAATGAATATCTTGCTTTTGGATCAGTGATAGAAGGTGTACCCAACAGTTTCCTTTGGGTATTCTATGAAGATGCACTTCACCGATTTAGGTTCGAGCTTATCAGGTTGAAACTTTTTCACATAAGCATCGCAGCCCCAAACTTTAACAAACGACAACTTTGGTTTCTTGCCAAACCAGAGTTCATAAGCCGTCATCTCAACGGATTTCGATGGCACCCTATTTAAAGTGAATGCAACTGTCTCTGATGCATAACCCCAAAATGATAGTGGTAAACCGATAAGAGACATCATAGGTCACACAATATTCAATAAAGTGTGGTTACGACGTTTGGACACACCGTTATGCTGTGGTGTTCCAGGTGGCATGAGTTTGTGAAACTATTCCACATTATTTTAACTGAAGGCCAAACTCGTAACTCAAATATTCATCTCCACGATCAGATTGCAGAAACTTTATTTTCTTGTTACGATGATTTTCCACTTCACTCTGAAATCCTTTGAACCTTTCAACTATTTCAGACTTATGTTTCATAAAGTAGATATACGCATATCTGCTCAAATCATCTGTGAAGGTCAGAAAATAACGATACTTTCCACGAGCATCAACACTCATTGGATCGCATACATCGGTATGTATTATTTCCAACAAGTCAGTAGCTCGTTCCATTATTCCGGAGAACGGAGTTTTAGTCATCTTGCCCAAAAGGCACGGTTCACAAGCATCAAATGATTCATAACCAAGTGATTCCAAAAGTTCATCTTTATGGAGTTTCTTCATGTGCTTTACACTGATATGACCCAAACGGTAGTGCCACAAATAAGTTGCACTATCATTATCAATTTTGCATCTTTTGGCATCAATATTATAAATATGTGTATTACTACGATCGAGATCCAACAAACTATTTTCATTGGGTGTATGACCATCGAAGGTTTTATTCATGTAAACAGAACAACAATTATTCTTTGACTTTAAATGAATAACTGTATCGTAATAAACATGGTCAAATCATATTCATGCTCAACGCAAACGCCAAATAACATTTATTTAGGTTTAACACTAATCCCGAAAGTATAGGGAGTGTGCGATGATGACCATATCAATCTTGGAACCACTTCCAATACACATCGTCACTTGACCCTCAACTAGTCTCTGTTTATTCTGTAACTCATGTTTTGAGTCACTAATTTTTAGCAACTGAACAAGTATCAAATATTCAGGGGCTACTATAAACACTAGTAAGGTACACATCAATAACCTGTATATCAAATATACCCTTGTTCACTTTGCCATCCTTCTTATCAACCAAATATTCAGGGCATTTCTGCTTCCAGTGATCATTTTCATCAAATCCGATCCGACTAAAGTGGGAGAGACTGGCACCCGCTAGCCACCTTATGCAACAAGTGCATGTCAGTCGGTGGAACCTGTCTCACGTAAGTGTACGTGTAAGGTCGGTCCGGAATGCTTCATCCCACAATGTCGCCGAATCAAGATAAGACTAGTAACGGTAGGCAAATTGAACAAATCATCGCCCACAACTACTTTGTGTTCTACTCGTGCATAGAATCTACGCAATAGACCCATGATGCCACTGTTGGGGAACGTAGCAGAAATTCAAAATTTTTTACGCATCACCAAGATCAATCTATGGAGTAATCTAGCAACGAGGGGAAGGAGAGTGCATCTACATACCCTTGTAGATCGCTAAGCGGAAGCGTTCAAGTGAACGAGGTTGAAGGAGTCGTACTCGTCATGATCCAAATCACCGGAGATCCTAGTGCCGAACGGACGGCACCTCCGCGTTCAACACACGTGCAGCCCGGTGACGTCTCCCATGCCTTGATCCAGCAAGGAGAGAGGGAGAGGTTGGGGAAGACTCCGTCCAGTAGTAGCACAATGGCGTGGTGGTGATGGAGGAGCGTGGTATTCCAGCAGGGCTTCGCCAAGCACCGCGAGAGATGAGGAGAAAGAGAGGTAGGGATGCGCCAGGGAGAGGTGGAAACTCTTGTCTTTGCAGCCCCAAAGACCTCAACTATATATAGGGGAGAGGGAGGGGGATGCGCCCCCTCTAGGGTTCCCACCCCAAGGGGTGCGGCAGCCCCAAAACCCATCTAGGGTGGCGGCCAAGGGGGGGGGAGAGGGGGAAACTTGCCCCCCAAGTAAGGTGGAGCCGCCCCATCCCCAAACCCTAGGCGCCTTGGGCCCTGGTGGGGGGGCGCACCAGCTCATCTGGGGCTGATCCCCTCCCACACTTGGCCCATGCTACCCTCTGGGGCCGGTGGCCCCACTTGGTGGACCCCCGGGACCCTCCCGGTGGTCCCGGTACGTTACCGATAGCACCCGAAACTTTTCCGGTGACCAAAACAGGACTTCCCATATATAAATCTTTACCTCCGGACCATTCTGGAACTCCTCGTGACGTCCGGGATATCATCCGGGACTCCGAACAACACTCGGTAACCACATATATCTATTCCCTATAACCCTAGCGTCATCGAACCTTAAGTGTGTAGACCCTACGGGTTCGAGAACCATGCAGACATGACCGAGACAACTCTCCGGCCAATAACCAATATCGGGATCTAGATACCCATGTTTGCTCCCACATGTTCCACGATGATCTCATCGGATGAACCACGATGTCGAGGATTCAATCAATCCTGTATACAATTCCCTTTGTCTAGCGGTATAGTACTTGCCCGAGATTCGATCGCCAGTATCCCGATACCTTGTTCAATCTCGTTACCGGCAAGTCTCTTTACTCGTTCTGTAACACATCATCCCGCGATCAACCCCTTGGTCACATTGTGCGCATTATGATGATGTCCTACCGAGTGGGCCCAGAGATACCTCTCCGTCACACGGAGTGACAAATCCCAGTCTCGATTCGTGCCAACCCAACAGACACTTTCGGAGATACCCGTAGTGCACCTTTATAGCCACCTAGTTACGTTGTGACGTTTGGTACACCCAAAGCATTCCTACGGTATCCGGGAGTTGCACAATCTCATGGTCTAAGGAAATGATACTTGACATTAGAAAAGCTTTAGCATACGAACTACACGATCTTTGTGCTAGGCTTAGGATTGGGTCTTGTCCATCACATCATTCTCCTAATGATGTGATCCCGTTATCAACGACATCCAATGTCCATGGTCAGGAAACTGTAACCATCTATTGATCAACGAGCTAGTCAACTAGAGGCTTACTAGGGACATGGTGTTGTCTATGTATCCACACATGTATCTGAGTTTCCTATCAATACAATTATAGCATGGATAATAAACGATTATCATGAACAAGGAAATATAATAATAATACCTAATTTATTATTGCCTCTAGGGCATATTTCCAACAGTCTCCCACTTGCACTAGAGTCAATAATCTAGCTCACATCGCCATGTGATTAACACTCACAGGTCACATCGCCATGTGACCAACATCCAAAGAGTTTACTAGTGTCATTAAACTAGTTCACATCATCATGTGATTAAGACTCAATGAGTTCTAGGGTTTGATCATGTTTTGCTTGTGAGAGAGGTTTTAGTCAACGGGTCTGCAATATTCAGATCTGTATGTACTTTGCAAATCTCTATGTCATATTGTAAATGCTGCTTCCATGCTCCACTTGAAGCTATTCCAAATGGTTACTCCACTATACGTATCCGGTTTGTTACTCAGAGTCATTCGGATAGGTGTTAAAGCTTGCATCGACGTAACCCTTTACGCCGAACTCTTTATCACCTCCATAATCGAGAAACATGTCCTTATTTACTCCAAGGACAATTTTGACCGCTGTCCAATGATCCGTTCCTGGATCACTCTTGTACCCCCTTGCCAGACACGTGGCAAGGCACATATCAGGTGCGGTACAAAGCATGACATACTGTATAGAGCCTATGGCTAAGGCATAGGGGGCGACATTCGTCCTATCTCTTTCTTCTGCCGTGGTCGAGCTTTAACTCTTAACTTCATACCTCACAACTCAGGCAAGAACTCCTTCTTCGACTGATCCATCTTGAGCACCTTCAAGATCATGTCAAGGTATGTGCTCATTTGAAAGTACCATTTAGCGTTTTTGATCTATCCTCATAGATCTTGATGCTCAATGTTCAAGCAGCTTAATCCAGGTTTTCTATTGAAAAACACTTTTCAAATAACCCTATATGCTTTCCAGAAATTCTACATCATTTCTGATCAACAATATGTCAACAACATATACTCATCAGAAATTCTATAGTGCTCCCACTCATTTCTTTGGAAATACAAGTTTCTCATAAACTTTGTATAAACCCAAAATCTTTGATCATCTCATCAAAGCGTACATTCCAACTCCGAGATGCTTACTCCAGTCCTTAGAAGGATTGCTGGTGCTTTGCATACTTGTTAGCGTCTTTCAAGATCGTCAAAACCTTCTGGTTGTATCACATACAACCTTTCCTCAAGAAAATTGTCGAGGAAACAATGTTTTGACATCCTATCTGCAAGATTTCATAAATAATGCAGTAATTGCTAATATAATTCCAACAGACTCTTAGCATCACTACGAGTGAGAAAGTCTCATCGTGGTCAACTCCTTGAACTTGTCGGAAAACATCTTAACGACAAGTCGAGCTTTCTTAATGGTGATACTTACCATCATTGTATGTCTTCCTTTTAAAATCCATCTGTACCCAACAGCCTTACGACCATCAAGTAGTTCTTCCAAAGTCCACACTTTGTTCTCATACATGGATCCTCTCTCGGATTTTATGGCCTCTTAGCCATTTGTCGGAATCCGGGCCCACCACCGCTTCTCATAGCTCATAGGTTCATTGTTGTCTAGCAACATGACCTCCAAGACAGGATTACCGTACCACTCTGAAGTAGTACGCATCCTTGTCGACCTACGAGGTTTGGTAGTGACTTGATCCGAAGTTTCATGATCACTATCATAAGCTTCTACTTCAATTGTTGTAGGCGCTATAGGGACAACTTCCTATGCCCTGTTACACACTAGTTGAAGTGATGGTTCAATAACCTCATCAAGTCTCCACCATCCTCCCACTCAATTCTTTTGAGAGAAACTTTTCCTTGAGAAAGGACCCGTTTCTAGAAACACTTACTTTTGCTTCCGGATCTGAGATAGGAGGTATACCCAACTGTTTTGGGTGTCCTATGAAGATGCATTTTACCCGCTTTGGGTTCGAGCTTATCAACCTGAAACCTTTTCACATAAGCGTCGCAGCCCCAAACTTTTAAGAAACGACAACTTAGGTTTCTCTAAACCATAGTTCAAACGGTGTCGTCTCAACGGAATTACGTGGTGCCCTATTAAAGTGAGTGCGATTGTCTCTAATGCCTAACCTATGAACGATAGTGGTAATTCGATAAGATACATCATGGTACACACCATATCCAATAGGGTGCAACTATGACGTCAGGACACACCATCACACTATGGTGTTCCAGGTGGTATTAATTGTGAAACAATTTCCACAATGTCTTAATTGCGTGCCAAAGCTCGTAACTCAAATACTCATCTCTATGATCACATCATAGACATTTTATCCTCTTGTCACGATGATCTTCAACTTCACTCTGAAATTACTTGAACCATTCAATAATTCAGAGTTGTGTTTCATCAAGTAAATATACTCAGTATCTACTCAAATCATCCGTGAAGTAAGAACATAACGATATCCATTGCGTGCCTCAGCACTCATTGGACTGCACACATCAAAATGTATTACTTCCAACAAGTTGCTTTCTTGTTCCATCTTACTGAAAACGAGGCTTTTCAGTCATCTTGCCCATGTGGTATGATTTGCATGTCTCAAGTGATCCAAAACCAAGTGAGTCCAAACGGTCCATTTGCATGGAGTTTCTTCATGCATATACACCAATAGACATGATTCGCATGTCTCAAACTTTTCAAAAACGAGTGAGTCCAAAGATCCATCAACATGGAGCTTCCTCATGCGTTTTATACTGATATGACTTACATGGCAGTGCCACAAGTAAGTGGTACTATCATTACTATCTTATATCTTTTGGCATGAAAAATGTGTATCACTACGATCGAGATTCAATAAACCATTCTTTTAGGTGCAAGACCATTGAAGGTATTATTCAAAAATTAGAGTAACCATTATTCTCCTTAAATGAATAATCGTATTGCGATAGACATAATCCAATCATGTCTATGCTCAACGCAAACACCAAATAACAATTATTTAGGTTTAACACCAATCTCGATGGTGGACGGAGCAGGCGATGCTTGATCACATCAACCTTGGAAACACTTCCAACACACATCGTCATCTTACCTTTAGCTAGTCTCCGTTTATTCCATAGCTCTTTTATTTTGAGTTACTAACACTTAGCAACTGAACCGGTATCTTAATACCCTGGTGCTACTAGGAGTACTAGTAAAGTGCACATTTAATTAAATTTATATCCAATATACTTCAGTCAACCTTGCCTGCCTTCTCATCTACCAAGTATCTAGGGTAGTTCTGCTTCAGTGTCCATTCCCTCATTACAGAAGAACTTAGTCTCGGGTTTGGGTTTAACCCTGGGTTTCTTCACTGGTGCAGCAACTGATTTGCCGTTTCATGAAGTACCCCTTCTTGCCCTTGCCCTTCTTGAAACTAGTGGTTTCACTAACCATCAACGACTGATGCTCCTTTTTGATTTCTACTTTTGCGGTGTCAAACATCGTGAATATTTCAAGGATCATCATATCTATCCCTGATATGTTATAGTTCATCACGAAGCTCTAGTTGCTTGGTGGCAATGTCTTTGGAGAAACATCACTATCTCATCTGGAAGATTAACTCCCACTCGATTCAAGTGATTGTTGTACCCAGACAATCTGAGTACAAGTTCAACGATTGAGCTTTTCTCCCTTAGTTTGTAGGCCAAGAAGCTCGTCGGAGGTCTTATACCTCTTGACGTGGGCACGAGCCTGAAATCCCAATTTCAGCTCTTGGAACATCTCATATGTTCTGCGACATTTCAAAAATGTCTTCGGTACCTTAAGTCTAAACCATTTAACATTACCCACTGAACTATCACGTAGTCATCAAAACGTGTATGTCAGATGTTCGCAACATCCACAAACGACGTTCATGGTTCAGCACACCGAGCGGTGCATTAAGGACATAAGCCTTCTACGCAGCAATGAGGACAATCCTCAGTTTACGGACCCAGTCCGCATAATTGCTATTATCAACTTTCAACTATATTTTCTCTAGGAACATATCTAAAACAGCAGAACTAAAGCGCGAGCTATGACATGATTTACAAAGACCTTTTGACTATGTTCAGGATAATTAAGTTCATCTAATGAACTCCCACTCAGATAGACATCCCCCTAGTCATCTAAGTGATACATGATCCGAGTCAACTAGGCCGTGTCCGATCATCACGTGAGACAGACTAGTTATCATCGGTGAACATCTTCATGTTGATCGTATCCACTATACGAATCATGTTCGACCTTTCGGTCTCTTGTGTTCCGAGGCCATGTCTGTACATGCTAGGCTCGTCAAGTTAACCTAAGTGTTTCGCGTGTGTAAATCTGGCTTACACCCGTTGTATGTGAACGTTAGAATCTATCACACCCGATCATCACGTGGTGCTTCGAAACATCGAACTTTCGCAACGGTGCACAGTTAGGGGGAACACTTTCTTGAAATTATTATGAGGGATCATCTTATTTACTACCGTCGTTCTAAGCAAATAAGATGCATAAACATGATAAACATCACATGCAATCAAATAGTGACATGACATGGCCAATATCATTTTGCTCATTTTGATCTCCATCTTCGGGGCTCCATGATCATCATCGTCACCGGCATGACACCATGATCTCCATCATCGTGTCTCCATGAAGTTGTCTCGTCAACTATTACTTCTACTACTATGGCTAACGGTTTAGCAATGAAGTAAAGTAATTACATGGCGTTATTCAGTGACATGCAGGTCATACAATAAATAAAGACAACTCCTATGGCTCATGTTGGTTGTCATACTCATCGACATGCAAGTCCTGATTCCTATTACAAGAACATGATCAATCTCATACATCACATATCATTCATCACATTCTTTTTGGCATATCACATCACATAGCATACCCTGCAAAAACAAGTTAGACGCCCTCTAATTGTTGTTTGCATGTTTTACGTGGCTGCTATGGGTTTCTAGCAAGAACGTTTCTTACCTACGCAAAAGCCACAATGTGATATGCCAATTGCTATTTACCCTTCATAAGGACCCTTTTCATCAAATCCGATCCGACTAAAGTGGGAGAGACCGGCACCCGCTAGCCACCTTATGCAACAAGTGCATGTCAGTCGGTGGAACCTGTCTCACGTAAGTGTACGTGTAAGGTCGGTCTGGGCCGCTTCATCCCACAATGCCGCCGAATCAAGATAAGACTAGTAACGGTAAGCAAATTGAACAAATCATCGCCCACAACTACTTTGTGTTCTACTCGTGCATAGAATATACGCAATAGACCTGGCTCATGATGCCACTGTTGGGGAACGTAGCAGAAATTCAAAATTTTCTAAGGATCACCAAGATCAATCTATGGAGTAATCTAGCAACGAGGGGAAGGATAGTGCATCTACATACCCTTGTAGATCGCTAAGCGGAAGCGTTCAAGTGAACGGGCTTGAAGGAGTCGTACTCGTCGTGATCCAAATCACCGGAGATCCTAGTGCCGAACGGACGGCACCTCCGCGTTCAACACACATGCAGCCCGGTGACGTCTCCCATGCCTTGATCCAGCAAGGAGAGAGGGAGAGGTTAGGGAAGACTCCGTCCAGCAGCAGCACAATGGCGTGGTGGTGATGGAGGAGCGTGGTATTCCAGCAGGGCTTCGCCAAGCACCGCGAGAGATGAGGAGAAAGAGAGGTAGGGCTGCGCCAGGGAGAGGTGGAAACTCTTGTCTTTGCAGCCCCAAATACCTCAACTATATATAGGGGAGAGGGAGGGGGCTGCGCCCCCTCTAGGGTTCCCACCCCAAGGGGTGCGGCAGCCCCAAGACCCATCTAGGGTGGCGGCCAAGGGGGGGAGAGGGGGAAACTTGCACCCCAACTAAGGTGGAGGCGCCCCCTCCCCAAACCCTAGGCGCCTTGGGCCCTGGTGGGGGGCGCACCAGCCCACCTGGGGCTGGTCCCCTCCCACACTTAGCCCATGCTGCCCTCTGGGCCGGTGGCCGCACTTGGTGGACCCCCGGGACCCTCCCGGTGGTCCCGGTACGTTACCGATAGCACCCGAAACTTTTCCGGTGACCAAAACAGGACTTCCCATATATAAATCTTTACCTCCGGACCATTCTGGAACTCCTCGGGACATCCGGGATCTCATCCGGGACTCCGAACAACATTCGGTAACCACGTATATCTATTCCCTATAACCCTAGCGTCATCGAACCTTAAGTGTGTAGACCCTATGGGTTCGGGAACCATGCAGACATGACCGAGACAACTCTCCGGCCAATAACCAACAGCGGGATCTGGATACCCATTTTGGCTCCCACATGTTCCATGATGATCTCATCGGATGAACCACGATGTCGAGGATTCAATCAATCCCGTATACAATTCCCTTTGTCTAGCGGTATAGTACTTGCCCGAGATTCGATCGTCGGTATCCCGATACCTTGTTCAATCTCGTTACCGGCAAGTCACTTTACTCGTTCCGTAACACATCATCCCGCGACCAACCCCTTGGTCACATTGTGCACATTATGATGATGTCCTACCGGGTGGGCCCAGAGATACCTCTCCGTCACACGGAGTGACAAATCCCAGTCTTGATTTGTGCCAACCCAACAGACACTTTCGGAGATACCCGTAGTGCACCTTTATAGCCACCCAGTTACGTTGTGACGTTTGGTACACCCAAAGCATTCCTACGGTATCCGAGAGTTGCACAATCTCATGGTCTAAGGAAATGATACTTGACATTAGAAAAGCTTTAGCATACGAACTACACAATCTTTGTACTAGGCTTAGGATTGGGTCTTGTCCATCACATCATTCTCCTAATGATGTTATCCCGTTATCAACGACATCCAATGTCCATGGTCAGGAAACTGTAACCATCTATTGATCAACGAGCTAGTCAACTAGAGGCTTACTAGGGACATGGTGTTGTCTATGTATGCACACATGTATCTGAGTTTCCTATCAATACAATTATAGCATGGATAATAAACGATTATCATGAACAAGGAAATATAATAATAATAACTAATTTATTATTGCCTCCAGGGCATATTTCCAACACCTAGATGGGGTGCAGGAGCCAAGGCGCAGGCCAGCTGTGTCACGCTATGAAATTATGTGGGAGAGGGACGTCAAGCTCCCCATGATCATCTCTGAGGCCTGGAGGAAATATCGCCCAGGCAACTTGGGGTCAGTGGCCCTCTCACGGAAAGAAGTCATGAAAGATTTGAGGTAATGGAGCAAAGCTACCTTTGGAAATGTTTTCAACAAGATAAAAAACATGTGTGGTCAGCTAGCAGATCTCTAGCTGTCAGGAGCAGACCGCGCTCAAATCCGAGCGAAGATGAATCAACTAGATGAGCTACTTTACAGAGAAGAGATGTTATGGCTCCAACGGTCTCGTATCACATGGTTGAAAGAGGGGGAACGTAATACTAAATACTTACACCGCCGGGTAGTTTGGCTGGCTCGGCAAAATTTCATCCAGCGGCTTATGAAGGACGATGGCTCATGGTGCGTGGCACCATCAGAGATGGAGCGGATGGCCAATTCTTACTTTAAGGAGGTTTTTACAAAGGACCCGACCTTGGATCTGGAAGAAGTACTGGACAACATTGCGCCTAAGGTGTCCGGGGAGATGAATGAGGCCTTGTGCCAAGATTACACAGAGGAGGAGATATCCAACGCGCTGTTCTAGATCGGTCCGTTGAAAGCACCCGGATGTGATGGTTTTCCAGACAGGTTTTAGCAATGGAATTGGGCGGTTCTTAAGGAGGAGATAGTGGCAGCTGTACAGGAATTGTTTACCACTGGTGTCATGCCGGAGGGGGTTAATGACACGTCCATTGTGCTTATTCCTAAAGTGCCACATCCGAGAGAACTGAAGGATTTTCGTGTTGGGGAACGTAGTAATTTCAAAAAAATTCCTACGCACACGCAAGATCATGGTGATGGCATAGCAACAAGAGGGGAGAGTGTTGTCCACGTACCCTCGTAGACCGTAACGTACGGCACCTCCGAGTTCAGCACACGTTCAGCTCGATGACGATCCCCGGACTCCGATCCAGCAAAGTGTCGGGGATGAGTTCCGTCAGCACGACGGCGTGGTGACGATGATGATGCTCTACCGGCGCAGGGCTTCGCCTAAACTCCGCGACGATATGACCGAGGTGGAATATGGTGGAGGGGGGCACCGCACACTGCAAAGGAACGATCCGTAGATCAACTTGTGGTCTATGGGGTGCCCCCTGCCCCCGTATATAAAGGAGGGAGGGGGGAGGCCGGCCGGCCCTTGTTGGGCGCGCCAGGAGGAGGAGTCCTCCTCCTAGTAGGAGTAGGACTCCTCCTTTCCTACTCCTACTAGGAGGGGAAGGAAGCGGGAGAGGAGGGGAAGGAAAGAGGGGGGCGCCCCCCCCCTCCTAGTCCATTTCGGACTAGAGGGAGAGGGGGCGCGCGGCCCTTCCTGGCCGCCCCTCTCTCTTCCCACCAAGGCCCATGTGGCCCATTAACTCTCCGGGGGGGGTTCCGGTAACCCTCCGGCACTCCGGTTTTCTCCGAAATCACCCGGAACACTTCCGGTGTCCGAATATAGTCGTCCAATATATCAATCTTTATGTCTCGACCATTTTGAGACTCCTCGTCACGTCCGTGATCACATCCGGGACTCCGAACAAACTTCGGTACATCAAAACTTATAAACTCATAATAAAACTGTCATCGTACCGTTAAGCGTGCGGACCCTACGGGTTCGAGAACTATGTAGACATGACCTAGAACCATTCTCAGTCAATAACCAATAGCGGGACCTGGATGCCCATACTGGTTCCTACATATTCTACGAAGATCTTTATCGGTCAAACCGCATAACAACGTACGTTGTTCCCTTTGTCATCGGTATGTTACTTGCCCGAGATTTGATCGTCGGTATCCAATACCCAGTTCAATCTCGTTACCGGTAAGTCTCTTTACTCGTTCCGTAATGCATCATCCCGTAACCAACTCATTTGGTCACATTGCTTGCAAGGCTTATAATGATGTGCATTACCGAGAGGGCCCAGAGATACCTCTCCGACAATCGGAGTGACAAAACCTAATCTCGAAATACGCCAACTGAACATGTACCTTTGGAGACACCTATAGTACTCCTTTATAATCACCCAGTTACGTTGTGACGTTTGGTAGTACCCAAAGTGTTCCTCCGGTAAACGGGAGTTGCATATTTCTCATAGTTACAGGAACATGTATAAGTCATGAAGAAAGCAATAGCAGCATACTAAACGATAAGTGCTAGGCTAACGAAATGGGTCATGTCAATCACATCATTCTCCTAATGATGTGATCCCATTAATCAAATGACAACACATGTCTATGGTTAGGAAACATAACCATCTTTGATTAATGAGCTAGTCAAGTAGAGGCATACTAGTGACTATATGTTTGTCTATGTATTCACACATGTATCATGTTTCCGGTTAATACAATTCTAGCATGAATAATAAACATTTATCATGAAATAAGGAAATAAATAATAACTTTATTATTGCCTCTAGGGCATATTTCCTTCAGTCTCCCACTTGCACTAGGGTCAATAATCTAGTTCACATGCTATGTGATTTAACACCAATATTCACATCTGCATGTGATTAATACCCATAGTTCACATCATCATGTGATCAACACCCAAAGGGTTTACTAGAGTCAATAATCTAGTTCACATCTCTATGTGATTAACACCCAAAAGAGTACTAAGGTATGATCATGTTTTGCTCGTGAGAGAAGCTTAGTCAACGGGACTGTCATATTCAGAGCCGTATGTATTTCGCAATATTCTATGTCCACAATGCTCTGCACGGAGCTACTCTAGCTAATTGCTCCCACTTTCAATATGTATCCAGATTGAAACTTAGAGTCATCTGGATTGGTGTAAAAGCTTGCACCGATGTAACTCTTTACGACGGGCTCTTTTATCACCTCCATAATCGAGAAATATTTTCTTAGTCCTCACTAAGGATATTCTTGACCGCTGTCTGGTGATCTACTCTTAGATCAAAATTGTATTCCTTTGCCAAACTCAGAGCAAGGTATACAATAGTTCTAGTACACAGCATAGCATACTTTATAGAACCTATGACTGAGGCATAGGGAATAACTGTTCATTCTTTTCTATTTTCTGCCATGGTCGGGTTTTTAGTCTTACTCAACTTCATACCTTTGCATCACAGGCAAGAACTCCTTCTTTGACTATTCCATTTTGAACTATTTCAAAATTTTATCAAGGTATGTACTCATTGAAAAATCTTATCAAGCATCTTGATCTATCTATATAGATCTTGATGCTCAATGTGTAAGCAGCTTCACCGAGGTCTTTCTTTGAAAAAAAACTCTTATTCAAGTATCCTTTCATGCTATCCAGAATTTCTATATCATTTCCAATCAACAATATGTCATCCACATATAATATTAGAAATGCTACAAAGCTCCCACTCACTTTCTTGTAAATACATGCCTTTCCAAAAGTCTGTATAAAACCATATGCTTTGATCAACTCATCAAAGCGTATATTCCAACTCCGAGTTGCTTGCACCAGTCCATTGATGGATTGCTGGAGCTTGCACATTTTGTTAGCACCTTTAGGATTGACAAAACCTTCTGGTTGCATCATATACAACTCTTCTTTAAAAAATCCATTAAGGAATGTAGTTTTGACATCCATTTGCCAAATTTCATAAAATGTGGCAATTGCTAACATGATTCGGACAAACTTTTAAGCATCGATACGAGTGAGAAAATCTCATTGTATTCAACACCTTGAACTTTGTCAAAAACCCTTTTCGACAAGTCTAGCTTTGTACATAGTAACACTACTATCACCGTCCGTCTTCTTCTTGAAGATCCATTTATTTTCTATGGCTTGCCGATCATCGGGCAAGTCCACCAAAGTCCACACTTTGTTCTCATACATGGATCCCATCTCAGATTTCATGGCCTCAAACCATTTTGCGGAATCTGGGCTCATCATCGCTTCCTCATAGTTTGTAGGTTCATCATGGTCTAGTAACATGATTTCCAGAATAAGAATACCGTACCACTCTGGTGCGGATCTTAATCTGGAAGATCTACAAAGTTCTGTAGTAACTTAATCTGAAGTTTCATGATCATCATCATTAACTTCCTCACTAATTGGTGTAGTAGTCAAAGGAATAGATTTCTGTGATGAACTACTTTCAAATGAGGGAGCAGGTACAGTTACCTCATCAAGTTCTACTTTCCTCCCACTCACTTCTTTCAAGAGAAACTCCTTCTCTAGAAAGGATCCATTCTTAGCAACGAATGTTTTGCCTTCGGATCTGTGATAGAAGGTGTACCCAACAGTTTCCTTTGGGTATTCTATGAAGACGCACTTCTCCGATTTGGGTTCGAGCTTATCAGGTTGAAAACCTTTTTCATATAAGCATCGCAACTCCAAACTTTAAGAAACGACAGCTTAGGTTTACTGCTAAAGCATAGTTCATACGGTGTCGTCTCAACGGATTTAGATGGTGCCCTTTTTAAACGTGAATGCAGCTGTCTCTAATGCACAACCCCAAAACGATAGTGGTAAAACCGATAAGAGACATCATAGATCGCACCATATCCAATAAAGTGCGGCTACAACGTTCGGACACACCATAACGTTGTGGTGTTCCAGGTGGCGTGAGCTGTGAAACTATTCCACATTGTTTTAATTGAAGACCAAACTCGTAACTCAAATATTCGTCTCCGCGATCAGATCGTATAAACTTTATTTTCTTGTTACGATGATTTTTCCACTTCACACTGAAATTCTTTGAACTTTTCAATTATTTCAGACTTATGTTTCATCAAGTAGATATACCCATATCTGCTCAAATCATTTTGTCAAGGTCAGAAAATAACAATACTTGCCACGAGCATCAACACTCATTGGATCGCATACAACGGTATGTATTATTTCCAATAAGTCAGTAGCTTGTTCCATTGTTCCGGAGAACGGAGTTTTAGTCATCTTTCCCAAAAGGCACGGTTCGCAAGCATCAAATGATTCATAACCAAGTGATTCCGAAAATCCATCTTTATGGAGTTTCTTCATGCGCTTTACACCGATATGACCCAAACGGCAGTGCCACAAATAAGTTGCACTATCATTATTAACTTTGCATCTTTTGGCATCAATATTATGAATATGTGTATCACTATGATCGAGATCCAACAAACTGTTTTCATTGGGTGTATAACCATCGAAGGTCTTATTCATGTAAACAGAATAACTATTATTCTCTAACTTTAAATGAATAACCGTATCGTAATAAACACGATCAAATCATGTTCATGCTCAACGCAAATGCCAAATAACATTTATTTAGGTTTAACACTAATCCCGAAAGTATAGGGAGTGTGCGATGATGATCATATCAATCTTGGAACTACTTCCAACATTCATCGTCACTTCCCCTTCAACTAGTCTCTGTTTATTCTGTAACTCCTGTTTCGAGTTACTAATCTTAGCAACCGAACAAGTATCAAATACTCAGGAGCTACTATAAACACTAGTAAGGCACACATCAATAACCTGTATATCAAATATACCCTTGTTCACTTTGCCATCCTTCTTATCCACCAAATATTCAGGGCATTTCCGCTTCCAGTGACCATTTCCTTTGCAGTGTAAGCACTCAGTTTCAGGCTTTGGTTCAGCTTTGGGCTTCTTCGTGGGAGTGACAACTTGCTTGTCATTCTACTTGAAGTTCCCTTTCTTTCCCTTTGCCCTTTTCTTGAAACTAGTGGTCTTGTCAATCATCAACACTTGATGCTCTTTCTTCATTTCTACCTTCGTCGATTTCAACATCACGAAGAGCTCGGGAATTGTTTTCGTCATCCCTTGCATACTATAGTTCATCACGAAGTTCTAGTAACTTAGTGATGGTGACTAGAGAATTCTGTCAATCACTATCTTATCTGGAAGATTAACTTCCACTTGATTCAAGTGATTGAAGTACCCAGGCAATCTGAGCACATGCTTACTAGTTGAGCGATTCTCCTCCATCTTTTAGCTATAGAACTTGTTGGAGACTTCATATCTCTCAACTCGGGTATTTGCTTGAAATATTAACTTCAACTCCTGGAACATCTCATATGGTCCATGACGTTTAAAACATTTTTGAAGTCCCGATTCTAAGCCGTTAAGCATGGTGCACTAAACTATCAAGTAGTCATCATATTGAGCTAGCCAAATGTTCATAACGTCTGCGTCTGCTCCTGCAATAGGTCTGTCACCTAGCGGTGTATTAAGGACATAATTCTTCTGTGCAGCAATGAGGATAAACCTCAGATCACGGATCCAATCCGCATCATTGCTACTAACATCTTTCAACACAATTTTCTCTAGGAACATATCAAAATAAACATATGAAAGCAACAACGCAAGCTATTGATCTACAACATAATTTGCAAAATACTACCAGGACTAAGTTCATGATAAATTTAAGTTCAATTAATCATATTACTTAAGAACTCCCACTTAGATAGACATCCCTCTAATCCTCTAAGTGATTACGTGATCCATATCAACTACACCATGTCCGATCGTCACGTGAGATGGAGTAGTTTTAACGGTGAACATCAATATGTTGATCATATCTACTATATGATTCACGCTCGACCTTTCGGTCTCCGTGTTCCGAGGCCATATCTGTATATGCTAGGCTCGTCAAGTTTAACCTGAGTATTCCGCGTGTGCAACTGTTTTGCACCCGTTGTATTTGAACGTAGAGCCTATCACACCCAATCATCACGTGGTGTCTCCGCACGAAGAACTTTCGCAACGGTGCATACTCAGGGAGAACACTTCTTGATAATTAGTGAGAGATCATCTTAAAATGCTGCCATCAAACAAAACAGAATAAGATGTATAACAGATAAACATCATATGCAATCAAAATATGTGACATGATATGGCCATGATCATCTTGCACCTTTGATCTCCATCTCCAAAGTACTGTCATGATCTCTATCGTTACCGGCACGACACCATGATCTTCATCATCTTGATCTATATCAATGTGTCGTCACATGGTCGTCTCGCCAACTATTGCTCTTGCAACTATTGCTATCGCATAGCGATAAAGTAAAGAAATTATTTGGCACTTGCATCTTATGCAACAAAGAGACAACCATAGGGCTTCTGCCAGTTGCCGATAACTTCAACAAAACATGATCATCTCATACAACAACTTATATCTCATCACGTCTTGACCATATCACATCAGAACATGCCCTGCAAAAACAAGTTAGACGTCCTCTACATTGTTGTTGCAAATTTTACGTGGCTGCTACGGGCTTAGCAAGAACTATTCTTACCTACGCATCAAAACCACAACGATAGTTCGTCAAGTTGGTGTTGTTTTAACCTTCTCAAGGACCGGGCATAGCCACACTCGGTTCAACTAAAGTTGGAGAAACAGACACCCGCTAGTCACCTGTGTGCAAAGCACGGCGGTAAAACCAGTCTCGCGTAAGCATACGCGTAATGTCGGTCCGGGCCGCTTCATCCAACAATACCGCTGAACCAAAGTATGACATGCTGGTAAGCAGTATGACTTGTATCGCCCACAACTCACTTGTGTTCTACTCGTGCATATAACATCAACGCATAAAACCTAGGCTCTGATGCCACTGTTGGGGAACGTAGTAATTTCAAAAAAATTCCTACGCACACGCAAGATCATGGTGATGGCATAGCAACAAGAGGGGAGAGTGTTGTCCACGTACCCTCGTAGACCGTAAGCGGAAGCGTTATGACAACGCGGTTGATGTAGTCGTACGTCTTCACGATCCGACCGATCCAAGTACCGAACGTACGGAACCTCCGAGTTCAGCACACGTTCAGCTCGATGATGATCCCCGGACTCCGATCCAGCAAAGTGTCGGGGATGAGTTCCGTCAGCACGACGGCGTGGTGACGATGATGATGCTCTACCGGCGCAGGGCTTCGCCTAAACTCCGCGACGATATTATCGAGGTGGAATGGCTAAGGAACGATCCGTAGATCAACTTGTGTGTCTATGGGGTGCCCCCTGCCCCCGTATATAAAGGAGGGAGGGGGAAGGCCGGTCGGCCCTTGTTGGGCGCGCTAGGAGGAGGAGTCCTCCTCCTAGTAGGAGTAGGACTCCTCCTTTCCTACTCCTACTAGGAGGGGAAGGAAGGGGGAGAGGAGGGGAAGGAAAGAGGGGGGCGCCGCCCCCCCCCCTCCTAGTCCAATTCGGACCAGAGGGAGAGGGGGCGCGCGGCCCTCCCTGGCCGCCCCTCTCTCTTCCCACCAAGGCCCATGTGGCCCATTAACTCTCCGGGGGGGTTCCGGTAACCCTCCGGCACTCCGGTTTTCTCCGAAATCACCCGGAACACTTCCGGTGTCTGAATATAGTCGTCCAATATATCAATCTTTATGTCTCGACCATTTTGAGACTCCTCGTCATGTCCGTGATCACATCCGGGACTCCGAACAAACTTCGGTACATCAAAACTTATAAACTCATAATAAAACTGTCATCGTAACGTTAAGCGTGCGGACCCTACGGGTTCGAGAACTATGTAGACATGACCTAGAACCATTCTCGGTCAATAACCAATAGCTTGACCTGGATGCCCATACTGGTTCCTACATATTCTATGAAGATCTTTATCGGTCAAACCGCATAACAACATACGTTGTTCCCTTTGTCATCGGTATGTTACTTGCCCGAGATTTGATCGTCGGTATCCAATACCCAGTTCAATCTCGTTACCGGTAAGTCTCTTTACTCGTTCGGTAATGCATCATCCCATAACCAACTCATTTGGTCACATTGCTTGCAAGGCTTATAATGATGTGCATTACCGAGAGGGCCCAGAGATACCTCTCCGACAATCGGAGTGACAAAACCTAATCTCGAAATACGCCAACTGAACATGTACCTTTGGAGACACCTGTAGTACTCCTTTATAATCACCCAGTTACGTTGTGACGTTTGGTAGTACCCAAAGTGTTCCTCCGGTAAACGGGAGTTGCATATTTCTCATAGTTACAGGAACATGTATAAGTCATGAAGAAAGCAATAGCAGCATACTAAACGATCAAGTGCTAGGCTAACGAAATGGGTCATGTCAATCACATCATTCTCCTAATGATGTGATCCCATTAATCAAATGACAACACATGTCTATGGTTAGGAAACATAACCATCTTTGATTAATGAGCTAGTCAAGTAGAGGCATACTAGTGACTATATGTTTGTCTATGTATTCACACATGTATCATGTTTCCGGTTAATACAATTCTAGCATGAATAATAAACATTTATCATGAAATAAGGAAATAAATAATAACTTTATTATTGCCTCTAGGGCATATTTCCTTCATTTCGGCCCATTAGTTTGTGCAATGTGGTGTACAAGATTGTTTCAAAGTGCATGGTAAATAGGCTATGGCCTCTCTTAACTGAGCTTATTTCTGAAAATCGTAGTGCCTTCATCCCTGGTAGGCTTATCTCTGATAACTCCATCATTGCATTTGAGTGCATCCACCACATTCAGACTGCCAAAGCAAACTCCCCAACTTTGTGTGCTTATAAACTGGATTTGTCGAAGGCTTATGACCGTGTGGATTGGAGCTTCCTGGAGAGGGCGTTGTCTAAGTGGGGATTTTCTAATCAATGGATTTCCCGCGTGATGGCATGTGTAACATCAGTGAAGTACTCAGTGAAATTCAATGGGAAACTGCTTGAGCCCTTCTCCCCCTCGAGAGGGCTTCACCAAGGTGATCTGTTATCGCCCTTCCTCTTCCTATTTATGGTTGATGCTTTGTCTATTCTGTTGCATAAATCTATGAGAGAAGAAGGCTTTCAAGGGGTCAAGATATGTAGGAGTGCTCCGGTTATTTCACATCTTTTGTTTGCGGATGACTCCCTTCTGTTTTTTATGCTTCAGAACAGCAAGCACGTTTGGTTAAAGGTGTGTTGAACACGTATGCGACGGTGACTGGACAATTAATCAACCCATCGAAGTGCTCCATCCTTTTCTCAGATAATTGCTTGCCAAGTGTGGTGCAAAGAGGTAAAATCAGTTGTGGAGATTACACAAGAAGTTTTTGAACCAAAGTACTTGGGACTCCCGGTTCCAGAAGGCAGAATACACAAAGGAAATTTTGAAACCATCCAGGAACGATTACCAAAGAAACTTATTGATTGGAGTGAGCAATATGTTTGAGCTGGCAATAAGGAGATTTTGATCAAGGCTATGGAACAGGCCCTGCCTACTTATGTCATGAGTGTCTTTAAGCTCCCTGCTTTGGTTTGTGACGAGTTGACTCGTATGATCCGTCAATATTGGTGGGGAGTGGAAAACGGGAAGAAGAAGATGGCCTGGATGAGTTGGGACAGATTGAGGCTGCCTAAATCTATGGGCGGCATGGGGTTTAAGGACCTGAGGGCTTTTAACAAAGCATTGTTGGCCAAACAAGCTTGGCGCTTGATAGACAAGCCGGACAGCCTCTATGCACGACTTATGAAGGCCAGATACTACCCTGCGGGACAACTGCTGGACACAGCTGTCTCAGGCAACGGTTCTTTGGTCTGGAAGGGTATTTTACATGGTCTCGACCTGTTGAAGAGAGGTGTTATCTGGAGGGTGGGTAATGGAGCTAATATTCGCACGTGGAGAGACCCTTGGATCCCCCGCCCTTCCATGTTTCGCCCTATCACACCCAAGGGTAACTGTCGTCTGAACCGGGTGGCGGATTTCATCGATGACAACGGTGCTAGGCGTGTGGATCGTCTACGGGAATTCTTTTGGCCTATGGATGTGGATCACATACTAAAAATCAGAACATCTCCCCGCAATCG
Organism: Triticum dicoccoides; assembly: GCF_002162155.2. Lineage (NCBI taxonomy): Eukaryota > Viridiplantae > Streptophyta > Magnoliopsida > Poales > Poaceae > Triticum > Triticum dicoccoides. Next base: position 50,914,725 of record NC_041391.1, read on the forward strand.
CGATGACTTCGTCTCTTGGTTCCCAGTGAAGTATGGCGCTTTCTCTGTAAGGAGTGTGTACAAATTGGCTACATATGATCATAACGCCGCCTTTGCTAATGGTTCATCTAGTACGAACCCGGAAGGAAACCGATCAGTATGGAATTGTATTTGGTCGGCCAATGTGCCCCAGAAGATGAAGATCAATGCCTGGAGAGTGACCACCGGCACCCTGGCAACTCAACAGTGCAAAAATCACAGGCACATGGCTACTCGTTCTCTCTGCCCTCTCTGCGGGGTAGAGGAAGAGACTACTTTCCATGCTTTGACTGCATGCACGCAGGCGAGGACCTTGTGGATTAATATGCGTAGAAGATGGCCGCTACCTGAGGATGATGGTATCATTGATAATAGAAAGGAATGGCTTATGTTCCTTCTCAGCTCCTGCTCTGAGATGGTGGCCGACATGGTGATCATGCTGATTTGGAGGATATGGCAGATCCGTAATGATGTATACCATGGCAAGGAAGCTCCTCCTGTGCTGGCCTCGGTAGAGTTCCTGGATAGCTACTATAAATATATCAACCTGCCTGGCAAGTTCACAATGAAGGAGATTGTCAAAGGCAAAATGCCCTCGGTGGCCCTGGTATTGCCGTGTCAAAAAGCTTCAACGGCTGCCAGGCCGTGGCCGTCACCGCCGCAAGGATATGTAGCCCTGTCCGTCGATGGCTCATTCCACCGGAGCGACGGCACCGCGGCGGTCGGGATGGTTCTAAGGAATCATGAAGGGACGATTATGTTTGCAGCTTACAGATACATCTTTCATTGCAATGATTCTCTCGAGGCGGAACTACATGCGATGATGCAAGGTATGGCGCTGGCTATTGAACATTCCGATGCTCCGGTGATACTACAATCGGATTCTTCTGAAGCGTTGCCATGCTTGTCTACGGATGCTCTCCAGCGTTCAGCATACGGCCACTTAGTTTTGGAGATCAAGTACTTAGCTGGTAGTAGGGAGTTTGTACCTCAGAAACTTAGTCGTTCTCAAAATAAAGTTGCCGACCGTTTGGCAAACTATAGCCGCACGGAGCGAGCCACCGCTGTCTGGCTCCGCTCAGTTCCTCGTTGTATCGAGGATGTATGGCCTCTCGACTGTAACTCTATGAATTTGCAATAAAACTCCTTTTACCCTCGGAAAAAAAAAGTTGACGCCGACAAAGTTGTTCATGGTAAGGACGCCGGCCACCCATCTCCCACAAGCTGGAAAGCAACCTCCTCTCTGACCAGCTGATGGCACTTGGCCATCCTCCCCGCCGCAACATAGCCTTCAATCAAATCGTAATCTAGCCTCCTTTATCCTGTACAGGCACCGAAAAGCTCCATCTCGCAATCTTCCACTCAATGGTCCAACTCCATTTTTTTCTTTCATATATTCTTGATTTTTTTTCCTTCGTATTTTCCATCTCTGGGGCGAGATTCTATGGTTGCCGTTCCTGAGATGCCGTCTGAAACTCTGAATAAATCTGACTAGCTAGGAGCCATTTCATTCCCCAGAGATGCTTAGCATACTAACGGTAAACTCCTCGGGATGCCAAATTCGACTTGTAGCCCTACCTACCATTTGCTACACGACATATGATAACTCTTCAAGGGACAGGAGACTTCTAATTTGGCCCGCAGTACAACCAAGTGAGCCAACTACTACAAAAATGACGAGGCAACGTTAACTCCAAGCCCAAACCCGGCAACCAAAACACACCACTCTGCTCCCAAAGACCCAAACCCACCAAAACAACAGCTGTTCGCCACGACGTGGCACGCGTACGGCGCTATGGGAGGCGGGTCTGGTAACCAGGAACCGTCGCCGGCGAGCGCGCGGCCGCACGTTCTGCTGCTGTGCAGCCCGTGCATGGGGCACCTCATCCCATTCGCCGAGCTGGCGCGCCGGCTCGTCGCCGACCACGGCCTCGCCGCCACGCTCCTCTTCGCCGCGGCCACGGACGCCCCCTCGGAGCAGTACGCCGCCCTGGCCTCGTCCGTGCCCGACGGCGTCGACCTCGTCTCGTTGCCCGCGCCACCGGCGGACGCCCTGCCGCCCTCAACCCCCGTGCGCGAGCGCGTCCTGCACGCCGCCCTCTCGGCTGTGCCGCACGTCCGGGACACCGCCCGGTCGCTGGCCTCTACCTCGCCGATCGCCGCGCTCGTGGTGGACATGGCCAGCGTGCCGGCGCGTGACGTCGCCGTGGAGCTGGGCGTGCCGTGCTACATGTTCTTCACCTCGCCGTGGATGCTCCTCTCCCTGTTCCTGCACCTCCCGGAGCTCGACGCGGGGCTCGTCGGGGAGTACCGGGACGCGACCGAGCCCATCCGGCTGCCGGGCTGCGTGCCGATCCACGCGCGCGAGCTTCCCGGGTCTCTGCTTGCCGACCGGAGCAGCGAGACGTACGCCGGGTTCCTGTCTTTGGCCAAGGACGCCGCGAGAGTCGACGGGATTCTCGTGAACACGTTCCGTGAGCTAGAGCCGGCGGTGGGCGAAGTCGGCACGAACTGCGTGAAGGTACCGCCGGTGCACGCCATCGGGCCGTTGGTCTGGACCAGGCCGGTCGCGGGCGGCGTGAACCAGGACCACGCACGCCTCATCACGTGGCTGGACCAGCAGGCACGTGGTTCCGTGGTCTTTCTGTCGTTCGGGAGCGGTGGCACGCTCACGTGGCGGCAGACCACCGAGCTAGCCCTCGCGCTGGAGGCGACCGGGCGTCCGTTCATCTGGGCGGCAAAGCGGCCACACGAGGACACGGCGGACGGCGCCTTCTTCGGGACCGGGCGAGGAGGAGACGACGACGACGACCCGCTGGGCTTCCTGCCGAGGGGCTTCGTCGAGAGGACGTCGGGGGTGGGGCTCGTTCTCCTGTCGTGGGCACCGCAGACTGCGATTCTCGCGCACGCCGCCGTCGGGTGCTTCGTGACGCACTGCGGATGGAACTCGAGCCTGGAGAGCATCCTCAATGGAGTGCCGATGGTGGCATGGCCGCTCTACGCGGAGCAGAAGATGAACGCCGCCATGTTGGAGGCCCGTGCAGGGGTGGCGGCCCGCGTGAACGCCGCCGGACCTGGCAACGGTGGCGGCTTTGTATCCAAGGAGGAGATTGTGAGCGTGATCCGGCATGTGATGGATGGGGACGAAGCAACAATGATGAGGAGGCGTATTGGTGAGCTCGGAGACAGAGCCACACGTGCGCTGACCATGGATGGTTCTTCAAATCTTGCACTAGCCAAGGTCACGGATGTGTGGAAGTCTTCTACTTCTAGTGACGAAAAATAAAGGAAAAGCAAATAAAAATATTTTTGCAAGCCACCGGTCACCATCTCTACTCTTAAAAGCGGAGTTAATAGGCACGGTTTATTTTCGCCTCGCTTTCCACCGCCCCTTCATGCTGGTTTTTTTCCCTCACACTGAAAACCAAATCAAAATAAGATATTCTTCGATAACAAACCGCTAATACCACGCACTATGATATTTATTATTTGTCATTATCTCCATTACTAAATCTCTTCCTCTAAAAGGAGAGTTTGTAGGCCAGGACGTATAGTTTGTTCTTGCCTCCACAGGTTTATTTTCGTCTTCACATCCCACCATGCCCCAGATTGTCCCTTCTAAGGAAATGGATTGATTCGCCTGACCTTCCTTTTGTTATTTCGTGCTTGCTTTGGCAGATGTCGATTAATTTCAATTACGTAACTATTAGGTCATTAAGAATTTAAACCTCACACCATATATGTGAAATCATCTTCCTAACAGATGGACAGAAGATTTTTCTCGTTAACCTTCTAAAACAAAATTAGATACTTCTTAATAACAAATCACTAATCCCGTGCACTACGTCATTTATTATTCATATCTACTACTGAATCATAATCAGAACTTTCCTTATAGATTTTTTTCTTCCGTCCCACCCGCATGTCCCTGTTTTCACCAAAAAGGTTTTTTCTTTCTCGTTTCGTTTGTTTCGTTCGACCTCTCGTCCCATGTATGCGGCCTTCCCACCGAACCTTTCCGAATATATCCCACCTCCCCTCCTCGTTCGATCTCCCCTGCCGCGTGTTCCCCAACATATTTCCGAATCATCGTCTGCGGACTACTCGTCTACCGAAATCTCCCAACTTGTTACTGAATCCATAGCGGTTCATAGACAACAATCTTCTTCTTCTTGAAACTCCAATTTTTACCTAAATAAATTATAAATAGATGTGATTAGCAGAAAATATATTCGAAATTGTTATGGGGTGGACAGGGGGCATTTGCCCCCCTCCCCTCCCGGATGCACTTTTAAGTACATCTGTCTTATAATCATTATTTGCATCATGTAATCACATATACATGGTGTAGTAATACTTTATTTGCTAATAACATTACAATTTTGAAGTTTACACCTTATAATAATTTTCATGATGTGCAATATATACCCATGAAAGTATTTATGTTACCCTCTTAGACCTTATTAGCATTAGGGCCTCCACAATTCTGGGTTGGCCCTGACTCTAGCTTGTCCATAGAACAAATTTAACAAATATGTTGTCGCTATTCTCTATGTCTGATTATTAATGGTCATGGTTAGCCCCAGAGCCGTCTCTTGTAGATAATACTTGATAAATTATATGGGATCCAGATTTCCGCAAAAAAAATGTTACATACCTCTCAAAAGAATACAAGAAAGAAAATGGTTATTTAATCTGTCAGATAAGGGAAAGTAGTGGCTGCACCCACGTTAGGTGCACCCATGCAATGAACAGTAAAATCATGAAAAATAGAAAACAATTCAAAAAAAATCTGAAACTTCGTGGCAGTGATTCTTACAAAGTTTGGTTGCCAAATAACATCGAATGATCTCCATATGAAATGAAATACAAACTATTGCTCTGCACCCACATTTCAGCTTTTATATTTGAGCACAAACATTTTTTTTGTACAGAGCTCATAGGATGTCATTTGGCCACAAAATTTTGCAAGCAGCTAAGACATTTGCTCATAACCAAATCTGCAAAGTTTCAGATTATTTTTTGATTTGTTTTGCTATGTTTTTTATCGTGTGTGTAGTAGGGGTGCAATGACCGTGGGTGTAGAACAGTCACACTCGCCAGATAATCAAGATGACCATGACACGTTTGCAGAACCGCGATTAATGATTGAGATGTGTGCATAGCTACGTTAAACACTGCTTGTGGAATACTAAGAACAAAATTGATAATTTAAAAAATATTTTGGTTAGAATTATGAGGCTAACAGTAAAGCGCATCCCTATATTTTTGGCACAACAATTTACATATTTTGATTGCATATATAAAGAAACGCTTAGATCTGTTTCTAGCTTTACATATTACCAGTTGATTGAACAAAATCCTCAAATTTTCTTCTGTCAGAATTGAAGGATTGGAACGCTAGCAATTCAACCAAACACCTGAAGTGCATTGTCCAACATTAGAAATAAGGAGGAACCAGAGCAACAAGGGAAGGATTTGAACTAGCATACAAAGTGGACTTTTGCATAATTATATATTGGCTGGATATACTAATAGTGCCACCGCTTTTTCTCATTAATTATGGTTGCTGCAGATATGATTACGGTTGGTGCAGATATGATCATTAATGTAGATACGGTCTTTGCATATACAAATAGGTAACTCAGAAGCGCAAATGCATCAAAATTGAGCACTCGGAAGCGCAAAATTGAGCATTCAAAAGCGCAGATGCATAATTATGGTTGGTACGGATATGATCGTTAATTAGTTTCCTGATTGGATGTAACCGCTTTGTATTTTTTTTCCTCGCTTACGCATAGCTTTGGTCTTATATGACTTTGCTATTTGCTGGCGGATTTGTGTGTGTGTGTTGGTGTTGGCCGTGTGCATCCTTGTTATGCAGAGGCCGGCTGTGCTCATTGTGTTTGTATTTGCTTGATGCTCCATTTTGGGTCAATAAAATTCACCTTTGTTGAAAAAGATGCATCGAATAGATGGCACAGGAAGCACGAACATCCACAGAAGTTGCACAAAGATGCAGGGAAGATGCACAAGGTGGTGCGGGGGGAGGTTGTAGGAATTGCTGGAAGCGACACAGACGACCGCTAGACTGAAATGCGGACGAACCGAGCCTTGGATAGGATGCACAGCAGGGGCACGCTCGAAGGCGGAAAGTTGAGACTTGAGAAAATTCCTTATATAACACTATTTTAAATTTTGTTGCCCTATTTGACACTGGAAAAAAATTCTTCCCTATTTAACATTCTGTCTAAATTTTATGCCCTTTATGACACTTTCGTCCTTTTTAAGCCTTAACGGTGTTAAATAACACGTGAAAAGACCTATTTGCCCCTCATAGGGTATGAGACCAAAAAATTTATGTGGTAGTTTGGCTTCAGTATGCGACTTTGTCTGGATGGTGTTCAACGTGATTTTGTACCAAAAAGAAGTTAAGTACTGAAGAATTTTTTTTAATGCAGAATATACTGGGAAGGAAACATGCAGCAATTCATGCATGCGCTAGCTCATACTCCCTCCGTCCCTGATCACCATCGTGACCTCGCCATCTGATCACCATCGTGACCTCGCCGAGTCACGATCGCTGATCAGCCCGCCGCATGCGGCTGGCTTCCATCGTCCTGCCGTGCGCCCCTGCCCTACTGGCCTGCTGGCTGCTGCCTCCACCACGCATGATCACAATTTACGAACGAACAAACAATCAGTTTCAAGGGTTCGGCTGTAACCCATAATCCATTTTTTCAGTCCCACGAGCACGGCCTCTCCATAACCAGGCCAGCAGGAAGCATGGCTCCAAAATGTGAAAATTGTGGTAGACTAGTACAAGACGTACCTATTTGCAGCAGAGGTTAGTAGACATATCCTCAAAAAAAAAAGAAAAAAAAAAGAAGAGATGTTAGGAGACACGCCCGTAGCGGCATGTACACAGGAGCTAGCAGAAACACCTCGGTTGATTTTGCTTGGTAATTGGCTCATGCACCTAGCAAAAGGTGTTGGTCCGATAAACACTAAAATTTTGGTCACATACCATATGAGGGGCAAATAGGTCTTTTTACATGTCATTTAACACCATTAATGCTTAAAATGGACGAAAGTGTTATAAAGGGCATAAAATTTAGACTCGGTGTCACAAAAGGAAAAAAAAAGTTTTTCAGTGTCAAATAAGGCAACAAATTTTAAGACAGTGTTAAATAAAGAATTCTCTCTTTAGACTCAGGCAAAGAAAGGAGGAGGAGAGCAAGGTGGGCCTTAAAAGCGGGCGGCGCGGTGGTGTCGATTATAGTAAGAGAAAAATACATATTTGCTCCATAAACTTGTTGGCACGTAGCACAACAGTTTCTTTTTTTTTGAACGCAGTACAGACGGAAGCGCTCATATACATGCGCATACATTCATCTCTATGAACGCACACACGCACACCCTACCCCTATGAGCACCTCCAAAAGACTGAGCCGACATATCATCTTGAAATTTACGAAGTCACCGTAGCCACCTCATCGTCGACGGGAACGTCTCCTCCCACTGAATGCGTATCACCGGGAATCCTAAAATAATTCAGGAATAAATGCGAGCATCAGGATTTGAACCCTGGTGAACTGGGGATACCACAGTCCCTCTAACCATCCAACCACAGGTTGGTTCGTGTAGCACACAGTCTTATGACTTGAGAAATCCTCCAATACAGTCTTTTGCATATACAAATATGTAACACGTATGGTCCTGGATACGGTGACTTCGGCAATCAAATAATTATAAGCACGTTGGCAGTCATTTTTTGCGAAACAGCCCCTAAAACATTCGGCAATCAAATAATTATAAGCACAGATGTCTATGGGTCCCACCTGTCAGAATCATGGCAACGGTAAAATAAAGAAACTTCTTTAGCGAAAATTGTTTTTGGAGGACAAGCTTCATCATGGAGGCCTCCATTTGCAAAATTCAATATTCATCAAAAATTCATAACATATATATATATATATATATATATACGGTGATTGGGGAATTGCGATATGTAATTTCATGCAACTCCACCTCTGATTATATCTAGGCATTAGATCTGTGAAAAAATCATTTTAATTTGTTTTCTTTCTAAAAGGGTATAACAGTACTTGAGTCGCTTGTCCGTTTCCGTTCCTCACGGCACGGCACGTTCAGAGGCCGTCCCAGTTTTCCCTCGCATAGCCGCCGCCGTCACCGCCGCATATCCCGCTCGTAGACGGGTAGCTCGTTGCGCTGTTTGGATCATCCCTACGCGGCGACCCTGATCCAGGCGAGAAGCGGCAGTCCGCGACCTTGTTGTCGCTCCTACCGTCAAGGTTCCGTTCCGTCGGCAGTACTGCAGGCCCTACGTCGCGGCGAATCCAATCCGCGTGCTGGCCGACTCTGTATGCCGTCATCGGGAACTTCGTCGGCAAGGCGTGGAACGGCTCCGGCCTCTTCCCTGACCCCTGCGGCCAGACTGCCATCCAGGTTCGTCTCCCCTACAGCCCCTTTTCTCTTCGGTTCTTGATTAGTCTATGTTGACTTCAACTCTGAGTAATGGAAGATTGGAGAACACCAAAATTTGTTCTTTTTTTCAGGAATTAATCAATCCCCAGTTCAGTTCCTGCTCTGCATTTTCTTGTTTTGGGATTCAGTATAAATCATTACTCATAAGGATTGCTTGCACGTCTAATTAATGGAACTGCTGCTCTACACCGTACGTCAGATGCCCTACTGCCTTAGTCAGCGCCGCCGGCGACCTTCCCGCCCACTAAGGTGCATACATGTTGTGTAGGAGATGATGGCAGCAAACTTTTAGCTACAAGGGGTTTCGTGGTAGGGGAATATTGCGCTTGTGGTCCTATTATCAAGTAATCACAGGTGAATAGTATTTTATTCTCTGTAACTAAGCATGTTTTTGTGGTAGGATGATGGAAATAGTCCTGATTGTGTGGGCATATGCGTATGATACGTGTACATAACAGTCTGAACTGGCCTTGCCATCGATCTAATCTACAACTTTTGTATCATGCGCTGTTAGGTACTCCTATTTTGTGGTAGTACTATTTTCTGCAAGTATTCCATTCTCTGTAACTAAGCATGTTCAAGTATTTAGTAATACTACTTTTAATTGGTTGACACTTTGTTGCTGGTGACAAATACACAATCATGAACTTATGAAGGTGCTGTTCTGGAGTTAGATACAAAATACTTGACTTCTGCCTTGCATGGTGAGTGATTAATCTGAAATGTTAGATACAATTGGTTTGCATGCTTCTAGTCATTTGCTAGTTTGTGATGCAATTGTGTATTTGCTGATGTAAAGGTCAAAAGGAGAAAACTCTGTTAAATTGACAATGACTCAAACATGCCCTTTTCAAAGTGTGGCTATTTATTTTGTTAGGTACTGAGGTTAATTTGTTCAATTTCCCAGCTTACAACGAATTCTGCTAGTGATTATAGTTACTTACCATGAAGCCTGACCAGTGCATCTATATCCTTCATATAATAAATTATTTAATCATGCTTTCTACAAATTTTAGTGCTCAAAGATAATAAGACTGGACCGTGAAAGTGAGTAGAGAGCAAATGAAATCTTGTCATCAGAATGTGATACTTCAGTACGAAGTTCCGTTAATGCTTGAGGGAGTCCTGGATTAGGGGGTGTCCGGATGGCCGGACTATGACCTTTGGCCGGACTCCCGGACTATGAAGATACAAGATTGAAGACTTCGTCCCGTGTCCGGATGGGATTTTCCTTGCCGTGGAAGGCAATCTTAGCGATAGGATTTGTAGATCTCCTCCCATTGTAACCGACTCTGTGTAACCCTAGCCCTCTCCGGTGTCTATATAAACCGGAGGGTTTTAGTCCATAGGACGAACAACAATCATACCATAGGCTAGCTTCTAGGGTTTACCCTCTCTGATCTCGTGGTAGATCTACTCTTGTACTACCCATATCATCAATATTAATCAAGCAGGAGTAGGGTTTTACCTTCATCGAGAGGGCCCGAACCTGGGTAAAAACATCGTGTCCCTTGTCTCCTGTTACCATCCGCCTAGACGCACAGTTCGGGACCCCCTACCCAAGATCCGCCGGTTTTGACACCGACATTGGTGCTTTCATTGAGAGTTCCTCTGTGTCGTCACCTTTAGGCCCGATGGCTTCTTCGATCATCAAAAACGACGTGGTCTGGGGTGAGAATTTTATCCCCGGACAGATCTTCGTATTCGGCGGCTTTGCACTGTGGGCCAATTTACTTGGCCATCTGGAGCAGATTGAAAGCTACGCCCCTGGCCATCAGGTCAGATTTGGAAGTTTGAACTACACGGCTGACATCCGCGGAGACTTGATCTTCGACGGATTCGAGCCGCAGCTGAGCGCGCCGCACTATCATGAGGGGCATGATCTAGCTCTGCCGCCGGACAGTGTCCAGAAGGCCTCTCATGTGTCCGCTCTGACCCTTAGCTCGGAGCCGACTGCGCCAATCGAGGACGGATGGTTGGACACCGCCTCGGGGGCTGCAATCTCTACGGCGATCGAGCCGAATACCAGCCTTGTCCTTTGCGAAGCTCGTGACTCCAAGGTGCCGGACTCCTCTTCGGACTCCGGATCTTCCGCACCCCTTCCAATCGAACTTGATTGGGCTCCGATCATGGAGTTCACCGCCGCGGACATCTTTCAACACTCGCCCTTCAGCGACATCCTGGGTTCACTAAAGTCTCTCTCTTTATCAGGAGAGCCTTGGCCGGACTATGGTCAGCAAGGTTGGTATGCGGACGACGAAGAAATTCGAAACCCACCCACCACCCACTTCGTAGCCACTGTTGATGATTTAACCGACATGCTCGACTTCGACTCCGAAGACATCGACGGCATGGACGCCGATGAAAGAGACGAACAAGAACCAGCGCCTATAGGGCACTGGACAACCACCTCATCCCATGATGTATGCATGGTGGACACACCTAAAAGAAACGACGACGAGGATCAAAAGGGCGCAACGAGGGATCGTTCCTTCGAAAAGCAATCAAAGCGGCGGCGTAAGCGCCGCGCCAAACCCCACATCGACAGAGACCCAGTCATAGAGCAGGGCGAACCGGCGGACGACGAACATGACATCGAGCTACCGTCCGAACAGGCAACTTGAATAAACAAACCGAACAACCCGTCCCCGGCGAATATAATAGTCCGGACGACCTCACGCCGGACAAGTTGCTGGAGCAGAAGAACCTCCACCAAAGGCTCGTCGCCACTGCACGTAGCCTGAAAAAGCAGAAGCGGAAGCTCAAAACAGCGGAAGATGCACTCAGAATCAGATGGGGCAAAGTACTCAACATCGCACACAAGTACGACGCCAGTCACCACACAAAGAGCTATCCGGAGCGAAAATTACCACCGAAATTTGATGAGGAGGCCTTAGAGCCCCCCCAGTCAAAAAACAAGGAAGCCACCAGGTCGGATAGACGACCCCATGACCGACATCGAGCGGCAAAGGGCGCCGCACTCAATCCAGCACGCAATCCGCACAAGGATTCGCATCAAAAAGACGGCCCAACCAGATCTATCTATGGGCCAAGAAAGTAAGCTCTAGTAAGCAATGCAACGCAACAAATATCCGGACATCGCGGCACACCCAAATACAGGGGCGCCACACATCCCCTATGTTTCACCGATGAGGTGCTGGACCACGAATTTCCAGCGGGATTCAAGCCCGTAAACATAGAGGCATACGACGGAACAACAGACCCTGGAGTCTGGATTGAGGATTATATCCTCCTCATACACATGGCTAGAGGAGATGACCTCCACGCCATAAAATACTTACCCCTCAAGCTCAAAGGGCCAGCCCGGCATTGGCTTAAAAGCCTCCCCGAAAACACCATAGGAAGTTGGGAAGAGCTCGAGGATTCTTTTCGGGCAAATTTTCAAGGGACCTATGTCCGACCTCCAGATGCAGACGATCTAAGTCATATAACTCAATAACCCGGAGAGTCAGCCCGGAAACTCTGGAACAGATTTCTTACTAAAAAGAATCAGATAGTCGACTGTTCGGACGCCGAAGCCCTAGCAGCTTTCAAACATAGCATTCGAGACGAATGGCTTGCCAGACACCTCGGCCAAGAAAAGCCAAGAACAATGGCCGCATTGACAAGCCTCATGACCCGCTTTTACGCAGGAGAGGATAGCTGGTTGGCAAGAAGCAGCACCAGCGACCCAAGTACATCCGAAGTCAGAGATGGAAACGGGAAACCGCGCCGTACCAAGGAACAGCGCCGGATCAAGGATACAGCCCGAAGAGCACGGCAGTCAACGCCGGATTCAAAAGCTCTCGGCAGAATCAGAAAAAGCCGCCCCCCAAAGATAATAGGGACGAGCTATCTAACCTCAACAAAATCTTGGACAGAATATGCCAAATCCACAGTACTCCCGGGAGGCCTTCAAACCACACCCACAGAGATTGTTGGGTCTTCAAGCAATCCGGCAAACTCAACGCCGAACACAAGGGGCTCGACATACCAAGCGAGGATGACGATGAACCCCACAAGCAGAGCACCGGAGAACAAAAGAAGTTCCTGCAAGAAGTCAAAACAGTAAATTCACTTCATGTGACAAAAGGGAAAACAGAGTGGCGCCTATGGAGATACATGCCATACAGCCTGTCCCAGAGGAGTCCCGCCACTGGTTGTTACAACCAATCACCTTCGATCATCAGGATTACTCTAGAGGTATCCGAAACGCAGGCTGGACTGCCTTGGTCTTAGATCCGATAATTGACGGACTCCACTTTACACAAGTCTTAATGGACGGCGGCAGTGATCTAAACCTGCTATATCAGGACACAATCCGCAAAATGGGGTAAACCCAGCAATAATTCGCCATGGCAACACTTCCTTTCAAGGGGTCACGCCAGGCCCAGATACCCATTGTATGGGTTCCCTCTTGTTAGAAGTTATGTTCGGCTCCCCCGACAACTTCCGAAGCGAAAAGCTCACCTTCCACATCGCCCCATTCATAAGTAGCTATCAAGCACTACTGGGACGCGAAGCTTTTGCCCGCTTTAATGCAATACCGCATTATGCATCACTTACACTCAAAATGACCGGTCCACGAGGCATCATCTCATTAAAGGGAAATATCGAGCGTTCCTCGAGCGCGGACGATGGTGTGGCTGCCTTGACAGCCGCATACTAAACCAGCTTTACTAGTTAGAGCACCTAAACAGGTCGTTCAAGACCCCGGACATGGCTCGACGAGTCCGGCGTAAACATACAAAGGCTTAATAGCCGCATACCCCTGTACAAGGGGCTCCGCGCGTTTACACCAAGAGACAATAAAGTTCAATTCTACCCATTTTCTGTATTATACTTTGTTTATTTTAACATAGATTTCTCGCACGATTGTTTTCAACTAAGTTCCTCTCTTTTACAGACGAACACCGTGCTACACCCGTCCAGGATACGGCACAATGGAGACACAGGCGCAGACGTGCAGTAGGGACCCGTTTCAAGTATTCTTTTCAGATTAAGACCCTACATAAACTTTTTTTACAGTCTCTTGTTGATAACATCCCCCGGTTTTTGCTATAACCAAGGAGGAGGCTGGCGTCTTGGCATGTGGCCACACCAGAATTTTGCGCGTACCTGGACACCAGGGGCTTCTTACCAAGGGCTTTTGTTCAGCCCATTTTCATAAAGACCGAATACCTTAGGGAGTGTTCGGCGTTGCGAGTTTGGCCTTATATGCATCAGCTCTGAATCATGTCTTTGGTCAAATGTTGGGTTTGCCCGGCTCCTGTGTTTTGCTGCCTTACGTTCTGCTCTATCGGTTAGGGCGGCACCAGGAGAACTACTGCGATTGTGCCCCGGTTCGGCCAGGCGAGCACCTCAGTAGAGAAAGCCGAAAACTGACTATCATGATATAGCGAGAGACTGGTCAACCACTCAATGACTTGCCGGAATCTTTAGGATTCCTCCGCATTAACGAAGGGCAGTTTCCCGGTCAGGCACACACGCGCCCCGAATTCGGGCGAGCGCGGTGCCCCTAGGGGCTATTCAGTAGCCCCACTGTCAAACTCTTATGGCTAAGTGAAAGTGATAAAGCGTTATAGTCCGGTTGCCTAGTTCGCTGCGCTATCACCTCCTTTATAGGACCAAGACGTTGGATCGAGTGTGAAAATGCGCCTTCTGCGAACACCCCCGCATTATATGCGTGGGGGTTGAAGCCAACGACTGCCATCTTTCAGGTTATATACACATATACATTAACGGCCGCATAGGAGGTATTCTAATTCTCGAAAGCACAAGTATAAAAAGCTTTTATATTCCATCAAAACCTTGTTTTACAATAGTACATGTTATTCAAACATAACATCCTTCGAGCATTGCGTCTCTATTAAACGAGCGCCCTGTAGAACTTCCTCAAAATAGTGCTTGGCGGGTAGTCGGCTTTCTTCCGAATCCTGGGATGCAACAGCACTAGCCTTCATCTCCGCCCAGTATGTCTTGACACGGGCAAGAGCCATCTGTGCACCCTCTATGCACACTGACCTCTTCATTGCATTAATACGCGGCACCGCACCAAGGAACTGCTGCACCAAGCTAAAATAACTCTTCGGCTTGGGCCCTTTCGGCCACAAATGACTCACGACATGCTTCATGGCGAGTCCGGATAACCTGTTCAGCTCCGCCCATGCGGCCAAATGATCGGATACCAAAAGTGGGCGCTCTGGGTTGTGGAACTGCGACCAAAAAAGTTCTTCCAATTCGTGGTCATTTAGACCCCGGAAGTGTTCGGTCGCGTCCGCGACACTCGCCGCCAAATCCAGATAAGTGTTCGCCGCACTCCACTTCCGGTCCAACGGAGCATACTTAGGATCCCCGAACTTCATCCGCAGCATATAGGGCTTTCCAGCCGTGATATCTCCGGCCTGATGTAGCTCCTCCTTCATAGCTCTCATGGCAGAGCGAGTGTCCTTGGCCTCGGAGTGACCTTTTCTAGGTCCTTCTGTGCCACCATATCTTCTTTTTCAAAAAGCTTGCAACGGTCGGCAGCATTCTTCAATTTGACAGCCATCTCGGCCATTTCCTTCTTGCTCTGACAGTGAGCAGCCTGTTCGGCTTTTAGCTCTTCAGCCGCCTTTAAGGCAGCCGTATCGCTTTTCCTGGCCTACTCCTTGGCTCGGGCAAGTTCCGCCCGAAGGTTCTCCATGGCAGCGGCACCATCTGCATTAAGCACACGTGTTATAAGGTACGAGCATCAAGCTCCTCTTACCAGATGTCTTCGGAGACATTACATACCTTGTGCCTCGTCCAGCCGCTCATTGACAAGCGCGATGTCGGCATCGGCCATGTCAAGTTTCCGCTTTAGCTCGGCAAATTCATCAGTCCGGCTAGCCACCGAACACCTCGCCACCTACATAGGAAAGGCGACATATTATACCTGGGATTATGATCCTCTGCGCGCCGTCATTTTTGACAACGCACGGAGTCTCAGGGGCTACTATCTATACAGGGCGCATTTTATATATGCGGAACTGTCAAAAGGTACATCATTTCGCGTACCTCAAAACCTGTCAGTAAACTCCTGGCGGCCTCGTACAATCCGCTTTCCGCAGATGAGATCCTTCTAATCGCCGCGTTCATCAACACACGGTGTTCTTCTGAGATAGACGCTCCCCGAGCAGATCCTTCAGCTCCTCCGACCGTGCGCCGGACGGTGCCGGACTCGTCCGAAGACCTTTTTCGAAGGCCGGATTCGGAGAAACCCTCCGGGACGACACCTCGGGGTCGCCCGCCTCGCAAGACAGTACAGCTGGGGGAGGCGTTCCACTCTCCATCATCTCCGAACGAAGATCCCCTGAAGATGAGCTCTGCTGAGAAGGGTTGAGATCCGAACTGCAAGGTAAAATTTCGGTTATCTTCCTCAGAAATAAAACAGGGATGTCACTCATTTTAAAACCCCTCTCTTTACTTACGGCTCAGTGGAGAGCTGATCCCCTTGGGGGCGCAATGCGGCCGGAGCACCCTCCGGCGCCGGACCCTCTGACGAAGATTCCTTCCCCCGCTTTGAGGCTATCGCCTCCGGGTCTTCAGAGGCGGTCCTTTTCTTTCCCTGGTTAGGGGAATTCTTGATTCCCCCTTTCCTGACAGCCTCCTTCGCGGAGGCGGTAGCTTCTTGGTTCCCCTCTTTGCCTTCTTCCAAAGGCGCAATCTCCAGCATCCTGGTCAACACGGGATCCGGCGTGGTCTCAGGGAGGGGGGCCGGACACCTGATAAGCTTTGCTTTTGCTATCCATTCATGTTTAAAGGATAGCTCTTTTAAGGGCAGTTTTACAATAAATGTGCAGATAGCGTGTCCGGATACAGGGCTACTTACTTGAGTATCCGGGCGATTGCAGCTCAGACCTGTGTCCTCGGACAAGTCCGGACACATTGCTTGTGATCCAAAGAACAATTTGTACATCTCCACGGGCGTCGTGCCCATAAAATGTTAGAGGCTCGTGGTCCTTCCGGATTAAATTCCCACAGACAGAGGAGACGACGTTTACAGGGCAGTATGCGGCGAATCAGCATAACCTGCACCACTACAGCCAAATTGATATCTCTTTCTAGGAGATCTCGAATGCGGCCCTGCAGCAAGGGCACGTCCTTGGACGGCCCCCAATTAAGCCCTTTATTGACCCATGGCGCTAGCCGTGGTGGGGGACCCGAGCGAAAAGTAGGTGGCGCCACCCACGTGGTGCCCCTGGGAGCTGTGATGTAAAACCACTCTCGTTGCCACAAGCCGAACTCCTCTTGAAAAGATCCCTCGGGCCATGGAGCGTCGGCAATCTTGCTTATAATAGCACCTCCGCACTCAGCGTGCTGTCCCTCGATTATCTTCGGTTCTACCTTGAAGGTCTTAAGCCACAGTCCGAAGTGAGGAGTAATATGGAGGAAGGCCTCACACACGACAATGAACGATGAGATTTGGAGGATGGACTCCGGAGCTAAGTCGTGAAATTCCAGCCCGTAATAAAACATGATTCCCCTCACGAAGGGATCAATCAGGAAGCCTAGCCCTCGAAGGAAGTGAGATGTGAACACCACGCTCTCACCGGGCTGGGGAGTGGGGATAGCTTGCCCCGGAGCAGGCAGCCTATGCGAGATTTCGCCGGTTAGATACCTGGCATCTCTCAGCTTTCGCACGTCTTCTTCCGTAATGGAGGAGGGCATCCATCGACCCTGGAGGTCGGAGACGGACATCATCGAAGGTCCGAAGCGCCTGAATCTGGAGCTTTGGGTGTTAGAACTCGAGGCGAGAGGCGGATTTGATTGGATTGAAAGAAAGGAGTCGAGCCTTGGTCTCTTTATAAAGAGCTTGAATACCAAGAGCCCTCCCCGTGACCGTTTGGGACTCACTTTCAATTAAGAAGTCATACCAATGGCACGGTTGGGTTACCCACGCCCGTATTGATGAGAATCCCGGAATAAGGGGACATGATCTCTGCTTTGACAAGACGTGCCAAGGAAACCGCCTCGCTAAACGTGCTGAGGTGGGACAGTAAAATGATTCGAATAAAGGCTTGGTTGTGGCATGATGTCACGCTACGGAATACGTCAGCAGATTAGATTTGTGCAAATATTATTCTCTCTACGGTGGTATGTGCAAATTATTTTGCAGAGCCGGACACTATCCTTGTGTTCAACATCTTCTATGAAGTATTCGGAGGAGGAACCCGCCTTGCAATGCCGAAGACAATTTGCACGCCGGACTCGTCGTCATTGAAGCCTGGTTCAGGGGCTACTGAGGGAGTCCTGCATTAGGGGGTGTCTGGATGGCCGGACTATGACCTTTAGCCGGACTCCCGGACTATGAAGATACAAGATTGAAGACTTCGCCCCGTGTCCGGATGGGACTTTCCTTGGCGTGGAAGGCAAGCTTGGCGATACGATTTGTAGATCTCCTCCCATTGTAACCGACTCTGTGTAACCCTAGCCCTCTCCGGTGTCTATATAAACCGGAGGGTTTTAGTCCATAGGATGAACAACAATCATACCATAGGCTAGCTTCTAGGGTTTAGCCTCTCTGATCTCGTGGTAGATCTACTCTTATACTACCCATATCATCAATATTAATCAAGCAGGAGTAGGGTTTTACCTCCATCGAGAGGGCCCGAACCTGGGTAAAAACATCGTGTCCCTTGTCTCATGTTACCATCCGCCTAGACGCACAGTTCGGGACCCCCTACCCGAGATCCGCCGGTTTTGACACCGACAATGCTGTTTACTTTTCTTAGGGAACCGGGATCTATCTTTCGTTTAAAATATCTACGCCTATTGATTTTTATTGAATGGAACTTAATAGAGTTGGACTTCAAGGATTTACAAGGTTGCAAGTGTCTTTTTATTCTAGCAAAGTTGCTGCCTCATTTATTTAGTAAAATGTTACTAATACTTTTGACCAAAAGAAGTAGGACTAATGTTTGCTCACATGGTCTGTGATTGTGGGCGTCCATGATGGACGTTGTGGTGCAGGGACCTTTTTCAACGGCGGTATTTTGAGGTCATATACATATGAAGATTGGAAATACTGTTGGTGAGGTGGAACTGATCTGAATGGGATGTGTTTGGGATCATACCAGGTTTCCCTGCTGCTATCTGCCTATGGCGAATGCCTGATCTTACGGTTATATGAGCAACATTAATTTGATGAACTAGGCCGTGTGGTTTTCCATCCCTGTAGCTTGATTGCATTCTTCAAATGTGGCAAAGTAACGAGTTACATTTTTTTTATTTGTGGGTTTGTGTGTGTGTATTGGGGGTTGTATTGCTCGAGTTGTGGTTTAAAGAAATTTAGACGGGCGCATGATCTTGTTGGGTGTTATTTGCCGGGGCTCCTGAAGATTGATAAAGTTGGGGCTGCTAGATTGCACGCCTATTCTTATCATTGCCTCCTTATATATTTTGCTGGTGCATAATACAATGAGATCACAACTGCGCTATGTAAAGAATAATATGTTTGGTGGGTAAGTACAGTTCTGTCATAGATTCGATCCCTATTCTTCAAAAGAAAAACATTCCAAAAAAAAAATGGTTAACTTGTCTCGAACCGAGGACCACAAGCTAGAAGTGCAGATTGTTGCCAGTGTGATATAAGGTGGTTTCTGGTAGTGAGCTATCTACACGTCTAAATATAGTGTAAAGGACAAGTTTGTCCGGGCAACACCGTTTTCACATGGAAGTTTAAAGAGGAAAACACCAGCAAAGTATTTCACTTCAAAACAATGATGGAACTCGAAAAATAACATAAATTAATCCGACCATATGAAAGATAGATAAAAATTCCAAAATCGTAAAGTAAATTTCATTAAGGATACCCTTTGTCCCGACATGAGTAAAAACATACAGAAGACAAAAACCCACGGCCTACTATCTTAGCCGTTTGGGCCCACAAGTATCGCTCTTAGTCGTCTAGGCCGACAAGTACCAATCTTACTAGTTTGGGCTAACTAGTACTGATCATAGTCGTCCGGGTCCACATATACCAATCTTGGTAGTTCGGGTGCACAAGTACCGCTCTTAGTCGTTCGGCCCCACAAATACCATCTTAGTCATCCAGACCCAGAAGGTCTGATCTTACTAGTTCATTCTTAGTACTATTGATCTTAGTCGTTCGACCCCACAAGTATCGATCTTAGTTGTCCAGACCCACAAGTATCGATATTACTCGTTCGTTCTTAGTACTATTTGATCTTAGTCGTTTGGGCACACAAGTATCAATATTTGTTCTCCGGACCCACAAGTATCGGCCTTGCTCGTTCGGTCTCGCTACTATCTTAATCGTTCAGGCCCACAAGTATCGATTTTAGTCATTCAGGCCCACAAATATCGATCTTAGTCGGCTGGACCCAGAAGCCTACAAGAAGCGACATTAGTCCTTCCAGACCCACAAGCACCGATCTTATATTAGTCGCCCGGACGAGCCGTAGTGGTAGTATTGTGTCAAGACACACTGAAGTGCTAGTCGAGGGACCCGGACGACCCATACTTGAAGTTCCGACCACGCTTAGTGGTGATTGTATACCCGGATGGCCCGTACTTATCGTTCTGGGTTCAAACAACCCATATCTAGTAGTGGGATTGAACTACCCATAGTGGTAGTTGTCTGCCCACAAGTACCACTATGGGTCGAGCCACCAATACCACCTGGTGCCCCTTTACATCGTCCGGACCACCAATGCCACTACTAGTCACTCTGGATCATCCGGGCTAACAAATACCACTACGAATCACTCTGGGTCATAGGGCCCACACATACCACTACGAATCACTGGGAGTCGTCTGAGGTCAAAAGTACCATCCTTACTTCTCCGGGCACACAAGTACCGTTCTGAGTCATCCAGGCTCGCAAGTACAACTATGAGGCGTTAGGGCACACAAGTACGGATCTTACTTGTTCAAGCTCGTAAGTACGGATCTTACTCGTTCGAGCTTACAAGTATCCATCTTAGTCGTTCGGGTCCATCTTATGGTGCAGGGGGGGTGCAGCAGGGGGTAGCATCTCCCCCCTTGTCTATCTTAGGGGTGGTGGTGCAGGTTCGCCGGAGAATTTTAAGGGGTTAGTAGATTTAGAGGGATGGTCGGGGTGGTTGCTGCACACTGGTGGGGAGAGGTTGAGGGGAGGGCGGGGCGGCGAAAAGAACACCCCACAATCGGGCACATGTCTTCAGGCGTTCAACGTTCACTAGTTCAGGCTCGGGATGTACCTCGGAACATGTCTTGCTCACTTTAAGTATATTCTCATGTATGTTGATAGCATTAGTCTGAACAAGCACCGCTTCATTTCGAGCATCGGCGGCAGAGATTTGATCCATATAAACATGCCATAATGCATTTTCTTTCACTCGATAAACATCATTGGTTCCTAGATTTCTGGCTGGACTCTGAAATTTATTGTACATGACATATGTTCGGAAGAAATGAAAGTAAACTGCATGAAATGGATTCACCATAATCTGACAGCGTCCATGACAAACAATAAGAACTGTGAAACTCCCTTCAGTGACACTATGACGTACATTATTTACGCCCGCAAGTTGCCACTGGATCAAAAGCGTCTCCAAGTATTTGAAACAAGAACTTCAGCCTCTATGCAAACTAGGAACCGATGGATAGTTATGAGCAAAAATATGGAGCAAAGATTGAAGAATTGATGGAAGAAGCAGCTGCTGGTTCCTGCTTGCCTGTAATTTACTCATCCTTGAAAAACAGAGCATGGTCAGTAAAGCAATTTGAAAAAAGAGGAGTTTTGTTTCAAGGAGATTAACAATATGCACTCACCCTTTTTTTGCTGCTAGCACATTTGGAAGATTGCAACAATGTGGCCTTCAAAGTTGCTGAC
>NC_041391.1:50936627-50971966 GCF_002162155.2 Triticum dicoccoides
GCTTTGAAATGCTCCTTTTTTCCCAACCTATTTTAATGTAAAGACAAATCAAATAAGCCTTGTAAATTCAAGCGAATGGAGTACATTTATCAGGATACATCAGTTATCCTTGAGGAAAGATGCCTACAAAAGTATGGATACTTACAGAAAGGCATTCATCAAAATTGGTATCTGGCACTATAAGTGAAAGACATTTAATACTTCGGTGGAACTTGACATGTGGCTATGATACAAAAAAAATTGGGAGGTTGTGGCTATGAAGATTATTGGAAATAACGTATGGGGTTATGACATAAAAAAAAGTGTTCACTTTCACTAGTTTTTTGACCCGAACCTGTAGGAATTTCTTCCCCAGAGCATTTTTGTAGATTTTTTTAGAAGTATATAGTTATGTACAAGAAAAGAAAAAGCTAGGCCTACAAAGTACAAACTACAAATACAATAAGAAAGTACAAAAATCAACTGAGGCCTGTTAGTGCTTGCTATCTGAAAGATTCAGCCCAATCTGAGAGTGTAGCATATGATTTTATTTTGGCTCTGTGGACCAACCATTGAAGCCCATCTTTAAATCTGCTTCTGCAAGCATATAGACTGGGAGCGATATCTCTGAAAATGAACTCACTTCGAGTGTTCCATATGGCCCAGGAAATCAAAATGATTCTATTCATGGAAAATGAAATATGAAGCATGGTGTTCAAGTTACTAAGTTGATCCTGAATCCCTTCTGACAGAGGAGACGAATTGGGGCAAACATATTTCCCGCAAATTTGTGCAAAATCGTAGTGGGAAAATAGACGATCTCTGGTTTCTAGGACATACTGATCACACATGACACATCTGTGTCCTGAATGAAGAAATTCTTCCTTCAAAGGAGCTCTGTGGTGTTCAGTATGTCGTTAATCAACAACCGGAAAAAGATTTTATGTTTCAATTGAGTGCAGGCTTTCCAAAGCCAGGCAATGGCAAGAATGGTTGTAGTCTCCCGAATGAGAATTTTATAGGCCTTGATAACTGTGAAAGTCATGGCAGCAGAGGGGTATTGCCAACTGTCAGCTTGATCAAGTACGAATCATGTTCTACTAGTACTTGGTTTTACAAATAATACCAAACACAAGATTCAGAGTTTCAGGGGAACAATACGAACCATGTTCTGCAATAGCTACATTAGGTGTGGTCACTACTCAACTACTAACTGAATCTTTATTTCAAGGTGGTGAAAGGAGCAGTTGGTCGAAGCTGAACGTGCAGGCAGGGAGGGAGGGAAGAGCGAAGCCGATCAATGGTGCACACCCATATACTTTTTCCCCTAGGGCTCCCCTAGGGTTCCACCCTGTCCTTCGACGTGCGCCCCCGGAGTCCACGTGATTCTACCATCAAAACTGAAGAGGCCTCTGGCAATCGGGAGAGCGAAGGTAGCGGTAGGTGCGCCTGGGCTTGCATGGCGACAACGGAGCTTCCTGGAAGCGGGAGAGAGATGAAGGGAGTTCAGGCAGAGGAGGGTTTGGGCGAGGCGGAGGTGAGGGATGATGGATCCGGATCGGGAGCACCCAAACCGCCGGCAGTGCAACGCCATGGAGGGTTTGCGGCCGATTCCACCATGGAAGATAGGGGAGGACGGAGATGGTGCCTGGTATCATCTTGGCCCAGATCCTTCGATTGAAGATGCGTTTGAAGGGTTGAAGTTACACGGAGAGGAGGAGGATTTGGGTCTATCCGGCGAGGTAGATGATCTGATCAAAGACGTGAGATGGCTAGCCCTATTTAGGGTTCATACATTGAGGCCGTTTAGCCACTCCGCATTGTTGAACTCTATGAGGAATGAGTGGGCGTGTGCGCAGGGAGTTACTTTCAATGTGAAGGGGCCGAATTTGTTCTTGGCTTAGTGCCACTGCTTGGGTGATTGGAAGCGGGTAATGGAAGGAGGGCCATGGCAGTTCAGAAGGGATCCGGTGATTCTGGTAGAGTATGATGGATTCACGAACGTAGCTGAGTATTCCCTGAACATGTACCCTCTTTGGGCGAGGGTGAAAGGCCTTCCGGATGGTTTAACATGGAAGAAAGAACAAGCGGAAAAGGTGGCAAAAAAGGTGGGGGAGCCACCGTTTACTGTGATGGTTAATGAAGGAAAGATAAATCCCTCGAGCTATCTGCGTGTGTGTGTTTTTGTGAATGTTACAAAACCCCTGGTGAGATTTATCCCTATAACCCTGAAGGAGAGGAAGAAATACCATGTCAGCTATGAGAAATTACCTGATTTTTGCTACTTCTGTGGCTGCTTGGGCCATGTGGTGGAGGAATGTGGTGATGGTGTTCATGATCCAAGTGTGTGCGAATGGGGTGAGTTCTTGAATTGGAGTAGTGAACCAGGAGGAACAGGAGCTGGGGCAGGGAGAGGAGGTAGAACGGGAGGAAGAGGAGGAGGTGGCGTTTCTGGCAACCGGGGCAGGGGAGGTAGAAGTGGAGGTGGCAGCGGTAGAGGGGAATTCAGGGAGGAGATGGCAAATGCTAGCAATGTGGTTTATCAAGATAGGGAAGTGGTGGATGGGGGTGACAACAACAGGGTCCGGAAAAGATTGGTGTCGGAGGATGGTGTCCTTAATGTAGGGGGGCAACCAGTACCAAATATGTTGGGGAAGGTTTCTAACACTATTTTGCGCATCGAGAGTGGACCGTCGGTTGATGACATAGAGAAAGGAAATAATACACCGGTTAAACTGCCAATTGTTAAGAGGAGGAAGCAGGGTGAGCTAGGAAGTGATGAGGATATGGACTTGATAAATGAGGCGGCCTCCGAGAGGGAGGACCGCCGGTCCAAATGAATCTCATAAGTTGGAACTGCCAGGGATGGGGGAATTCCCGGACAGTTCGTGAAATTGCGACTTTATCTCAGTCGCATTCCCCCAAGTTTGTGTTTTTATGTGAAACAAGGCAAAAGGAGAGTAAGATGAGGAGCCTGCGTGGTCGGTTGGGCTTGAAGGGCTTCGAAGGGGTTGATAGTAATGGAACGAGTGGGGGATTAGCCTTTTATTGGCATGAGTCCTGCCTTGTGGAGATCTTAGGCAAAGAGGACAGATATATTGATGCTCTGGTTAGAATGTATGAGGGTGGAGAACAGAATCACATGTGTGTATGGAGAACCAAGGACTGAGAATCGTCACCTCATGTGGTCAAAACTGCAAAGTCTAAAAAATGTTACTGATCTTCCATGGTTAGTGATTGGAGATTTTAATGAAGCTCTATGGAGCTTTGAACATTTCTCCGCGACGCCAAGAGCTGAATCGCAGATGCTTGCTTTCAGATATACGTTGGAGGTGTGTGGACTAGTTGATTTGGGCTTTGTTGGGGTACCTTTCACTTATGACAATATGCGGAGTGGCCATAATAATGTCAGAGTTCGACTAGACAGGGGGGTTGCAAGTAATTCATGGAGGAATCTGTTTGCATTTTCATCGGTGGTCCATGTACCAGCGCCTTGCTCAGATCACGTCGCCATCGTTTTGAAAGGGGAGACTGAACAACATAAAATCATGGGTGGCGGAAGGCGGTACAAGCTGTTCTGGGAGAGTGATCCCACATTACCAGATATTGTGAAGGAGGCATGGGAATCAGTGGGTGTTGTTCGCAATATGGCTGAGTTGCACAAGGCACTTGACAAAACTATGACTGCTTTGAGATCGTGGGGAAGGAAGTTTGGTAATGTGACTCGGGAGCTTGCGAAGTCAAGATCACAACTAGAGGAGTTGATGAACATGAACGCGGATAGACAGGATATAAGAAGAGTAACCGACAAGATGAATGAATTACTTTACCAGGAGGAGATGATGTGGCTCCAAAGGTCTAGAATCACGTGGTTGAAGGAGGGGGACCGAAACACAAAGTATTTCCAAAGCAAGGCTGTGTGGAGAGACCGGAAGAATAAGATCCGTGAGCTAAGGGATAGTATTGGAGTGGTACACTCTGATTTCTCTTCTATGAGCAGTATTGCAAACGAGTACTTTCACAAAATCTTTAAGGCAGACGCCAATGTGGTTCCGAGTCATGTTGTCAATCTTGTGGAGTCGGTGATTACAGAGGAGGATAATAGGAGGCTGTGTTTGCCGTTCTCTGATAAAGAGATCTCGGATGCTCTCTTTCAAATTGGTCCCTTGAAGGCCCCGGGTCCGGACGGATTTCCAGCTCGGTTTTTTTAGCGTAATTGGAGTGTTCTTAAGGAGAGTGTGATCACGGCGGTTAGGGAATTTTTTCGGTCAGGTTTGATGCCGTAAGGTGTGAATGCTACTTCCATTACACTTATTCCTAACATCTCTAACCCGGTTAGCATGTCTGATTACAGGCCAATAAGTTTGTGCAATGTAATATACAAGGTCATTTCCAAATGCCTTGTAAACAGGCTTCGTCCTCTCTTGGATGACCTAATATCAGCGGAGCAAAGTGCGTTTATTCCAGGAAGGATGATAACTAACAATGCCTTAGTGGCATTTGAGTGCATTCATTACATAAAGCAGGAGAAGGATCCGTCCAAGAGTTTTTGTGCCTATAAACTAGACCTCTCCAAGGCGTATGATAGGGTGGACTGGGTCTACTTGAAGCAAGTGATGCAAAAGATGGGATTCTCAGACTGATGGGTGGACTGGATAATGTCATGTATCGCATCGGTCAGATACTCTGTTAAATTAAATGGGACCCTCTTAGATTCATTTGCACCGACGCGTGGGCTTCGGCAAGGAGACCCTTTATCACCATTCTTGTTTCTGTTTGTGGCGGATGGTCTATCTTCAATCTTAAGGCAGCGGGTTTCGTCTAATGCAATTACCCCATTCAAGGTCTGTCGAAGGGCGCCGGGTGATGGGGTTGTGTACCTAGGGTAGGATCATGGACCTGATCCAAGTAACTTACCCTACGACATCCTTAGAAGAGGTCGCCTTCCAGTCGACCAACGAGGATTCACTCGACTGGCCTGAAGGACTCGACCACGAAGACTCACTCGACCACCAGGAGGTCAAGAGGCACTTTGCACTGCAACGGCCTGTAATCAAGTAGACTTTATGATAGTAAAGGCACTTTATGTGGGGCGTTACCAGTAACGCCCCAGACTTAACTCACCTTAAACCCTCTCCTGCGTGGGCTGGCTAGGGTCCTGGCGCACTCTATATAAGCCACCCTCCTCCACAGGCAGAAGGGTTCGGCACCTTGTAATTCATACATTCATAATCCACTCGACCGCCTCCGGGCTCCGAGACGTAGGGCTGTTACTTCTTCCGAGAAGGGCCTGAACTCGTACATCCTTTGTGCTTACAACCTCTCCATAGCTAGGACCTTGCCTCTCCATACCTACCCCCCACTCTACTGTCAGGCTTAGAACCACGACAGTTGGCGCCCACCTTGGGGCCGGTGTTTTAGCGATTTTGTGGAGAAGTTGCGATTCTTCCGAGTACTCTCATCATGGTGTCTGCTGGAGTTTTGGTCAAGGGTCAAGAGATCCGTCTCGGCACCCTCACCTTCATCGCCGACGACTCCGCATGGCTCCAGGAGGCTCCACTCGACGTAGACGCGCTCCCCGTCCGCGGTGCGACGCATTTTCGCGCATGTGTCCGCGGCGTTCTGCTGCGGCAACCGTCGACCCAGTATCGGTCGGCTCCTCCATCATCCACCCTCCCGGTCTCCCGCCAGCGCAAGCGCTCAGGCCGGTCGAGGCTTCAGCGATGGGTGAGTCACGCGGTGGCTCGCCAATCGGCCACTACACAAGTTGCGGCAATCGAGCCCAACGAATCTCTCTACGGCTTGTTCGATCAGTCGACTGGCTACGGAGAGACTGCATCCGAGTGCGGAAGCAGTGATCCAGCGGCGGAAATCTTGATGGTCGACGGTCCCCACAGCCCTCCTGGCTTCGCCCGTGGTGGTGGAGCAGGTGACGGCGGCGACCCTGCACGAGACTACGAAGAGTACCAGCCCGAGCCACTGGACTCTCTGCAAAGAGAAGAGCTTCGCCGCAGGAACGAGGATCCCCTGCGTATTCCCATCGCAGGAGAAACCCCCGAGGCTCGTGCCTTGGAGGAGGCGCGTCTGGCCAATTTGGCCGAGCGCACTCGACTGGAGAACCTTCAGCGAGCACTCGACGAGCGCGCGCGGCAACGAGTTCCCGACACCAGTCGACGTCAATTCTTCCCGCCGACTCAGGTATATCGAACCCCAATTCAGAATTTAGCAGTTGCGACCCGTATAGCAGAGTCCATTCAGCCTTCGCAGTCGGAAGCTGGCAGAGGTTTGCTGCAAATCAGGGATCTGCTCCGGGCAGCAGGAGATCAGAATTCAGCCGTGCCTCAGTCGCGCAACAGAATTCACAGTCGATCTGTCACTGTGAATACGGTTCAGTCGGCTCACAGCCCCAGATCGCCTCCGCGGCGCGAAGGGCGTGAGAATCGGCGAGATCAATATGGCGACAGACTCGACCGAGATGATAGGCGTCGAGTGCCCTATTCCCCTCCGAGGGGTGGGTCTTACGCTCCTCGGCAGCCAGATGATAGACGTCAGTACAGTACAGGGCGTAGGGTTCCAGTTGACCCCAGAGAGCCAGGCTTCGACGCGCGATCCATTATCGTGCAAGGGTTGGTCGACCGGAACAGAGCCCATCGAGGCGCACTCGACAGAGGTGTACCCACGAGCAGTCGAGTACATGTTTCTGGTCCTGAATGTTTCAGCAGAGCTATCAGAGCCGCAGTTATCCCCCCCAATTTCAGGTTGGCAACAGGAGTCAGCAAGTTCACTGGTGAGTCTAAGCCTGAAACTTGGCTTGAAGACTACCGAGTGGCAGTTCAGATCGGTGGTGGGAACGACGAGGTGGCCATGAAGCATTTGCCCCTCATGTTGGAAGGTTCTGCCAGGGCATGGTTGACTCAATTACCTCCTAGCAGCATTTACACTTGGGAAGATCTGTCCCGAGTGTTCGTCAGAACGTTTGAAGGGACTTGCAAGCGACCAACGGGATTGACAGAGTTGCAAGTCTGCGTGCAGAAAACTAATGAGACTCTCAGAGAGTATATTCAGAGGTGGATCACTTTGCACCACACTGTGGAAAATGTCTCTGATCATCAGGCAGTATGCGCCTTCAAAACGGCGTCAAGAACAGAGAACTGAGTTTGAAATTTGGTCGAACCGGTGACATGACCTTGAGTCGGATGATGGAGATTGCTACCAAGTACGCCAACGGCGAAGAAGAAGACCGACTCCGAAGCGGCAAGCACAAGCCGAGTCAGTCGGAAAAAGGAAACACCAGTCGGAAACAGAAGCGGAAGGCTGAACCGGCAGCTCCTGGAGAGGCTCTGGCCGTGACTCAAGGAAAGTTTAAGGGGAAACCAAAAGGATCCTGGAACCCCAAGAAGGTAAAGGATAAAGAAGGGAATGACGTGATGGATATGCCGTGTCACATTCACACGAAGAAAGATGAAGAGGGGAATATCATTTACCCAAAGCACACCACTCGCCAATGTCGACTCCAGATCCAGCAGTTTCAGGGAAAACAGTCTAAGGACAAGGAGAAGGAGTCGGACAAGGCCGAAGACAAAGAAGACAGTGAGGGAGGATATCCGCATATCAACTCCACTCTGATGATCTTTGCAGATGTGGAAAGCAGAAGTCGACTGAAAGTGATTAACCGAGAGGTGAACATGGTTGCCCCAGCAAAGGCAAATTATCTGAAGTGGTCTCAAACACCCATCACATTCGACCAATCTGATCACCCGACTCATATTGCCACCCCCGGGAGGCAAGCTTTGGTGGTCGATCCAGTTGTCGAAGGCACTCGACTGACAAAGGTGCTGATGGATGGTGGAAGTGGGCTGAACTTATTGTATGCAGACACATTGAAAGGTATGGGCATTCCGATGTCCCGACTGAGCACTAGTAACATGAGCTTCCATGGATTTATACCAGGGAAGAAGGCCGAGTCACTCGGCCAGATAGCTTTGGACGTAGTGTTTGGTGATTCGAAGCATTTTCGCAAAGAAAAGTTGACGTTTGAGGTCGTGGATTTTCAAAGTGCATCTCATGCCATTTTGGGGAGACCAGCCTATGCACGGTTCATGGCTCGACCATGTTACGTGTACCTCAAATTGAAGATGCCCGGTCCCAAAGGTGTGATCAATGTCACCGGTGATAGGAAAAAGGCAGAGGAGTGCTTTCAGAAGGGCTCCAAGATTGCCGATTCCCAAGTGACAGCGGTCGAGTTCGAAGAATACAAGCAAAACGCAGATCCGAGTGACTTGCTGCGATCCAAGAAGCCCGCCACAGAGTCTGCATTCCAGTCGTCCGGTGAGACGAAGCCTGTTCACATTCACCCGACCGACCCCGAAGCAGCTCCGACCCGCATCTCCACAACACTCGACCCAAAATAGGAAGAAGCGCTCATCCAGTTCCTCCGTGAGAACTGGGACATTTTTGCATGGAAGCCCGCTGACATGCCAGGTGTTCTCAGGGGACTGGCTGAGCATCGCCTAAGAGTCGACTCGTCTGCAAAACCAGTCAAAGAGCATCTTCGGCGGTCCGCCGTCCAGAAGAGAAAGGCCATCGGTGAAGAAGTGGCTCGACTATTGGCGGCAGGATTTATCCGAGAGATATACCACTCCGAGTGGCTCGCTAATGCCGTCATGGTTCCTAAGAAGGACAAGTCGCTCTGAATGTGCATTGATTTCAAGCACATCAACCGGGCCTGCCCGAAAGATCACTTTCCTCTCCCTCGCATAGATCAAATTGTTGACTCGACCGCGGGATGCGAGAGGTTGTCTTTTTTAGATGCTTACTCCGGGTACCACCAGATCCGTCTGTACGGGCCCGATGAGGTAAAAACAGCTTTCATCACTCCATTCGGGTGCTTCTGCTATATCACCATGCCATTCGGCCTCAAGAATGCCGGAGCCACATTTATGCGAATGATTCAGAAGTGTCTACTCACCCAAATCAGTCGGAATGTGGAAGCTTATATGGATGATATTGTTGTCAAGTCACGAAAAGGTTCCGACCTGCTCGCTGACCTCGCCGAAACATTTGCCAACCTCAGAAGGTATGATATCAAGCTCAATCCATCAAAGTGCACATTTGGAGTTCCTGGTGGCAAGTTACTCGGTTTTCTCGTTTCCGAACGGGGAATCGACGCTAACCCAGAGAAGATTGGCACTATTCTCCGAATGAAATGCCCTGTGCGAGTGCACGATGTCCAGAAGCTTACTGGATGCTTGGCCGCATTAAGTCGATTCATCTCACGACTCGGTGAAAAGGCACTGCCTCTTTACCGACTGATGAAGAAGGCTGACAAGTTCGAGTGGACTCCAGAAGCTGATGCAGCGTTTGCCGAGCTAAAAGCTCTGCTCTCCACCCAGCCGGTGCTTGCTGCTCCAATCAGCAAAGAGCCTCTGTTGCTCTACATTGCAGCCACAGGACAAGTCGTCAGTACTGTGCTAACGGTCGAGCGGGAAGAAGAAGTAAAAGCTCTCAAAGTTCAGCGCCCAGTGTATTATTTGTCTGAAGTCTTGACTCCATCCAAGCAGAGATATCCTCATTATCAGAAGCTTGTGTATGGAATATACATGACCACAAAGAAGGTTGCTCATTATTTCTCTGACCATTCCATCACAGTCGTCAGCGACGCTCCACTATCAGAGATTTTGCACAACAGAGACGCAACTGGTCGAGTGGCCAAATGGGCGATTGAACTTCTTCCCCTTGATATCAAGTTTGAGGCAAAGAAAGCCATTAAGTCCCAGGCGATAGCAGATTTCCTCGCCGAGTGGATTGAACAACAGCAGCCGACTGAAGTTCACTCGGAGCATTTTACCATGTTTTTTGATGGCTCTAAGATGTTGAATGGTTCCGGTGCTGGGGTTGTCCTGGTTTCCCCCAGAGGAGATAAGCTCAGATATGTGCTCCAGATTCACTTTGATTCCTCCAACAATGAGGCAGAATATGAGGCCCTCCTATATGGGTTGCGCATGGCCATTTCACTCGGCGTCCGTCGCCTAATGGTCTATGGCGACTCGGATTTAGTGGTCAATCAGGTGATGAAAGAGTGGGACGTGAGAAGCCCAGCCATGACTGGATACTGCAGTGCAGTGAGGAAGCTGGAGAAGAAGTTCGAGGGGTTGGAGCTCCATCATATACCCCGACTGAAAAATCAAGCAGCTGATGATCTAGCAAAGATAGGTTCCAAGAGAGAAGCCATTCCGAGTGGTGTGCTCTTGGAGCATATACACACTCCGTCAGTCAAAGAAGATCCTTTCACCGAAGAAACTCCGCAGCCCAAGAGCGCCACAGATCCGACTGAAGTTGAAGTCCCAGCGGTGGTCGACTTGATCATGGAGGTTTTGGTGGTCATTCCCGACTGGACGATTCCGTATGTCGCATATATCTTGAGGAAAGAGCTTCCGGAGGATGAGGAAGAGGCTCGACAGATCGTCCGTCGATCTAAGGCCTTTACCGTAATCAAAGGACAATTATACAGAGAAAGCGCGACTGGAGTCGGTCAGAAGTGCATAACACCAGAAGAAGGTCGACTCATCCTCAATGATATTCACTCGGGGACCTGTGGTCATCATGCGTCCTCTCGGACCATCGTGGCCAAAGCATACCGAGCCGGATTTTACTGGCCCAAGGCGAATGAGATGGCAAAAGAGATAGTAGATAAGTGTGAGGGATGTCAGTTCTACTCGAATATGTCGCACAAGCCTGCGTCAGCTTTGAAGACCATCCCACTCGTCTGGCCTTTTGCAGTTTGGGGGCTGGACATGATCGGTCCTTTGAGAACAGGACGAAGTGGCTTCACGCATGTACTGGTGGCAGTCGACAAGTTCACCAAGTGGATCGAGGCTAAACCAATCAAGAGCCTTGACACCGGTACTGCTGTTAGCTTCATCAGGGAACTAATATTCAGATATGGAGTCCCGCACAGCATCATTAGGGATAATGGGTCGAACTTTGACTCAGAGGAATTCAGAGCTTTCTGCGACTCCCAAGGCACACGGGTCGACTACGCATCAGTCGCCCATCCGCAGTCGAATGGACAAGCAGAGCGAGCTAATGGACTGATTCTCAAGGGACTAAAGCCTCGACTGATGCGTGATCTCAAACACGCGGCTGGAGCTTGGGTCGACGAACTTCCATCTGTACTCTGGGGACTGCGGACCACGCCTAATCGGTCGACCGGAAGAACTCCATTCTTCTTGGTCTATGGAGCTGAAGCAGTCTTGCCGAGTGATCTTCTCCACAATGCTCCTCGAGTTGAAATCTACAACGAAGTAAAAGCTGAACAAGCGCGGCAGGACGCAGTCGACCTTTTAGAGGAAGAAAGGGAGATGGCTCTGATCCGATCGACCATCTACCAACAAGTTCTGCGCCGTTTCCACGCCCGAAATGTGAGAGGTCGAGCCTTCCAGGAAGGGGATTTGGTTCTCCGAGTGGATCAGCACAAACCACACAAGCTTGCTCCTTCTTGGGAAGGCCCCTTCATCGTCACCAAGGTTCTCCACAACGGGGCGTACCGTCTCTACAACGTCGAGCATAATATCGACGAGCCCCGAGCTTGGAACGCGGAGCTACTCCGCCCATTTTACACTTAAGTTTTATCACTCGGATGAGTTGCAATAAAGTACTTTTGTAGTTCATGGACCTCAAAATAATAGTGTCATAGTTCCTCCACAATATCTGTCACTTTTTATTTTTATTTTCCAATAAAATTCCCCTCAGTGGGTGACTTAGTTGCGAATCCGTTTCGCCTAAGTTTGTAAAAATCCTACCGAGTGGTGAGCCAGACTCCCACTCAGAGGCTTAGCTGCGAATCCGTTTCGCCTAAGTTATAAAAATCCTACCGAGTGAAGAGCAACCCTCTCACTCGGGGGCTTAGCTGCAGTCCAAGCACTCGCCTAAGTTGTGAAAATCCTACCGAGTGAAGAGCAACCCTCTCACTCGGGGGCTTAGCTGCAGTCCAAGCACTCGCCTAAGTTGTGAAAATCCTACCGAGTGAAGAGCAACCCTCTCACTCGGGGGCTTAGCTGCAGCCCTGTGCTCGCCTAAGTTACAAAAATCCTACCGAGTGAAGAGCAACCCTCTCACTCGGGGGCTTAGCTGCAGTCCAAGCGCTCGCCTAAGGCACCTTGCTTTGAACCTGCAAAAGACATTCCGAGCCGAAGGCAATCGTATTCAAGCAGCAAATCCAAGTTTGAATCGACATCTAAAGGAACCGAAAGTGCTCAGGCGTCAAGCCTGTTCAGGTTTGTCGGTTACAATTTCACTCGGCATACCGAGGCAAATTTAAAACGTCGAGCCAGAAGAAGTTTTTTACCCCTCCTGTGGAGGGCTGGAAGGTGCAACAAATTCATCAAGGTCAATCCCGTCGGCGATCCGAGTGGCAGCTGCAAGGAAAGTTTCCATAAAGGATCTGAAGTCGTGCTTCTTGGTATTGGCCACCCGAAGGGCCGCCAGCTTCTCTTCTCGCGCATCTTTGCAGTGGACTCGGGCCAGACACAGAGCGACATCTGCACCACACCGAGCCGAGGACTTCTTCCACTCCTGCACTCGACCAGGGATCGTGTTCAAGCGCACCATCAGCGACTCAAGGTCATTCTGAAGTGTCTCCTCAGGCCAGAGCGTCGAGTCGATGCGAGATGTGGCGGCCTTCAGCCTTGCGAGATAGTCCACGACAGCTGCAACACGAGACTCCAGTCGGAAAACATCCATGGCAATTTCGTCGTTCACCGGAGAATTGACGGGGTCAAGGTTTGGCTCCAGTCGGCTGGTTTCTTCTTCAAAGTTTTGACAAAATTCTGCAAGGGTGATCACTAAGTCAAGGAGATAGTCGAATGGAAAAAGCCACAATTGGAAATATTTGCCAAACATGGAGGTCTACCTTCAAGCATAAGGAACAACTTCTTGGCAAGGCCACTCAGGAAGGCCTCCAGTTCAGTTTTCTTCTCAGTCAATTTGCTGACTTGATCGGTCAGGGCAGCTTTGTCAGTTTTCAGTCGACTGACCTCCTTGTTGGCAATCCCAAGAGAAGCTTTCAGATTGGTATTGTCTTGTTCGAGCTTGGTGACTGAAGCTAACTTCTCGTCAGCAAGCTTGATCTTCTCAGCTAGCTCAAGGTCTTTCTTCTGCTGGGCCTCCCTTACCTTACCTGCAAGTTACAGCAAGATCAGATGCTGAAACAAGCAAGGGGAAAAGCAGTCGTCAGGGTCTCACCAAACATACCTTCGGTCTCCTCCTTTGCCTTTGTCAGCTTCTCCTGAACCAGCTTCAAGCTCAGCTCGACTTGAGTATGTTTTTGTTCCAGCTCTGAGTAGCGAGCCACAAGATCACAGGAGTTCTGTGAAGAACCAATCGACTAAATGTCAAATATAATTCACTTCCGAGTGAAAAAGGGGATAAACACACGTTTCTAAGACTACAACCAAATACAAGCATTCGACCGTAGTCTCGGGGACTACACCCAGTGGGTGCACTCAGCGTGCCCCCACTAATCCTGTTGAAGACAAAGTCGACCAGTCGACCTCAAAAAAAAAAGAGAGAGATGCATTCTCTAAGACTGTGATCAACTGCAAGCAGTCGACCACAGTCTCGGGGACTACACCCAGTGGGTGCACTCAGCGTGCCCCCACCGGTTTGTGAAATCCAGTCGACATAGTCGACTGAAAGAAATATTGACGTCATAAAGCCTAAAGCCGACTGCCAGCAGTCGACCTTAGCCTTGGGGACTACACCCAGTGGGTGCACTCAGCGTGCCCCCACCGGTTTGTGAAATCCAGTCGACATAGTCGACTGAAAGAAATATTGACGTCATAAAGCCTAAAGCCGACTGCCAGCAGTCGACCTTAGCCTTGGGGACTACACCCAGTGGGTGCACTCAGCGTGCCCCCACCGGTTTGTGAAGTCCAGTCGACCAGTCGACTGACAGAAAGATTGACATCATAAAGCCTAAGGCCGACTGCCAGCAGTCGGCCTTAGCCTCGGGGACTACACCCAGCGGGTGCACTCAGCGTGCCCCCGCTAACACGGAGTTTATTCGACACACCCAGTGGGTGACTAATATAAATTCCGGAAAAGAAAAGTTTTTGGTAGCATATCCAACAGAACAAACAGCGGTCGACTGACCTGGACATTGCTTTGGAGGGCAGAACTGGCGTCATAAGCTGCCTGGCTCGCGTCCCGGATGGTCTTCAGCTGCTCCATCATGAGTCCCGCCTGGCGTATTGCCTCCTTCGCTGCGCCAGCTTGGTCCTCTGGGACGTGGTGCGTCGTAAAGAGGGAGGGCTGCTGAACACTCGTCAGTGGATTTGCGAAGGACACCGTGTGTCGAGTGGTGTTCCCTTCCTCCACAGTCAGAATCTCAGGCGCCGTCACATCCTGAGGTACCTTACTGGCGGACGCTTTCCGACTCCTCCTGCGTGTCAGTGGTTCTTCATCCTCGTCGTCGTCAGGGAGATTGATAACAGTGTTGGGTGGAGCTGCGGAGAAGGATCAGGATCAGAGATCGCGTGTCAGTCGACTAAGAACGGTGTTAAGAACACAGTACCTGGATTCGAAGTTGCTGCATCCTCCATCTCGTGGTCATCAGCCCGGGCCGAGGTCTCAGAAGTAGCAGCACTGCAACTCCAAAGGATTAGTCGACTAACTTCAGCGTCGACCAGAGATAAAGTTCGCACAGAATAAGAAAATATGAGCAGCACAATTACCCTGATATGGTGGGGATGGACACCTTCATTTTCGGCAGGAGCTTGGTCGGCTTTGGCGGAGCCCCCCTAGGCTGCTTCGGCGCCTTTTCAGTCGGCACTGGAGAAGTGGTCCTAGGGCGCTTGGTCGACTGCGTCGCAACCCCCTTGCCACGTTCAGTCGAAGGGTCGTGGACGAGCTTCGACCGCCTTTCCGAGCGCGGTGGCACGACCTCCTCCTCTTCCTCCTCGTCTTCGGCATCATCATCATCGCCGTCGTCATCATCATCGTCATCGTCGTCCCCTGCAACGTCCGAGTCCCATTCCTCCTCGTCCTGGCTCTCGCCCCCACTCGCCTCACCCTCCTCAGTCGGAGTTTGTGCCCCATTGGGCATCGAGTACAGCTCGGTGAGGGCCTAGCAGATATCAAGACAATGATCAGTCGACCAGTCGGCAGAGTAAACAGAGATGAATGCGACAAGAATGCAGTGGAGAGCAGGGCAAGTGTACCTTATTTGGATCACTGTTGTGGTCGAGTGGAGGAATCCTTC
The DNA here is from genome assembly GCF_002162155.2 of Triticum dicoccoides. Lineage (NCBI taxonomy): Eukaryota > Viridiplantae > Streptophyta > Magnoliopsida > Poales > Poaceae > Triticum > Triticum dicoccoides. The sequence goes on from NC_041391.1 coordinate 50,951,866, forward strand.
TGGCTCCGCGTGGGTTGTCCTTGTTTCCAGTGACGGCTACCATCCATCTTTCCAGAGTGACATCATCGACTGCTTCTGGATGGACTCTAGTCTCGTCTTCGGTCCCACAGTACAACCACATGCAGTGGCTCCGGAACTGGAGAGGCTGGATGCGACGCCTGAGGAAAACCTCCAGGAGGTCCATGCCCGTCACTCCCTCCCGAAACAACTGCACCACGCGCTCCATCAACATCTTCACGTCAGCTTTCTCCTCCGGAATCAGCTTCAGAGGGGAAGGCTTGCTCACTCGGTCCATGGTGAACGGAGGGAGTCCACTCGACTGCCCTGGCGTCGACTGGACCTGGCAGTAGAACCAAGTCGACTGCCAGCCTCTGACGGACTCGGGAAAGGTCATGGGCGGGAAGGTGCTCTTATTCCTCACCTGAATCCCCAGGCCTCCGCACATTTGGACGACTCGGGTTCTCTCATCACCTGGGCTCGCCTTCTTCACGGTCTGAGATCGACACGTGAATATATGTTTGAACAAACCCCAGTGCGGTCGACAGCCCAAGAAACCCTCACACATGGACACGAACGCGGCAAGATAGGCAATGGAGTTTGGGGTAAAGTGGTGGAGCTGCGCTCCGAAGAAGTTCAAAAAGCCACGAAAGAAAACACTCGGTGGCAAGGAAAACCCGCGATCAACATGGATGGCCAAAAGCACACACTCACCCTCTTCTGGCTGGGGCTGCCACTCCTTCCCCGGAAGCCTCGCAGCTCCGTGGGGGATCAAGCCCTCGTTGGCCATGTCGAGGAGGTCATTCTCCGTGATGGTCGACTGGATCCAGTCTCCTTGGACCCAGCCCTTCGGCAGGCGGGATCTGGACGAGGACCCTCCGCGGCTGGTGGACCTTCCTTTCGCCTTCTCCGATGTCGACACCTTATTTGCGCGCTCCAGCGCCGCCGTCTTCTCCTTGGCCATGGTCGCCGGCGAGATGCGCAAAGGGAAGTGGTGCGGGGGCGAGAGCGAGCACGCTGGGCAGAGAGGAAGGAAGCAGAGAGAGGGGAAGAATGCTAAGGCGCAGCACAGAAATCCTCGCCGGGCACATTTATAAGGTCCCTTCCGAGTGGATGACAGGCGGGCCTGGGCGATCTAATCATATCTGGAACAGTTATGCAGGCGGGATACGTGGCGAAAAAGGCGGCGCGGAGATCGAGGCGTCCATGCCCCGTCCCATCCGAGCGCCGCGGTCCGCCCCGCTTCGCGCGCGCCCCAAAATTTCGCATCCCGCGGAATCCGCGAGCAACAAATCAGTCTGTCAGGCGCGGTGTTTCCGGCGATCCGTCGCTCGGAGATCGTCGAAGCCTGAAAGATCACTCGACGCAAAAACAGAATGGATCAAGTTGACTGAAGGCAATTTGTTTCCTGTCGACAAAGGGATTCTTTGGTCCAGAACAGCGCACAACCGGAGCGCAAAGGTTAATCGGAAACGACATCAACTCCTTCTTCACTCGAAGCCTCGATCCATTCGGGGGCTAATGATGGGGTTGTGTACCTAGGGTAGGATCATGGACCTGATCCAAGTAACTTACCCTAGGACATCCTTAGAAGAGGTCGCCTTCCAGTCGACCAACGAGGATTCACTCGACTGGCCTGAAGGACTCGACCACGAAGACTCACTCGACCACCAGGAGGTCAAGAGGCACTCTGCACTGCAACGGCCTATAATCAAGTAGACTTTATGATAGTAAAGGCACTTTATGTGGGGCGTTACCGGTAACGCCCCAGACTTAACTCACCTTAAACCCTCTCCTGCGTGGGCTGGCTAGGGTCCTGGCGCACTCTATATAAGCCACCCTCCTCCACAGGCAGAAGGGTTCGGCACCTTGTAATTCATACATTCATAATCCACTCGACCGCCTCCGGGCTCCGAGACGTAGGGCTGTTACTTCTTCCGAGAAGGGCCTGAACTCGTACATCCTTTGTGCTTACAACCTCTCCATAGCTAGGACCTTGCCTCTCCATACCTACCCCCCACTCTACTGTCAGGCTTAGAACCACGACACCGGGAATATCACACTTATTATTCGCAGATGATACTTTGTTATATTTTAAGGCTTCACTTGAGCAGTCCGTGGAAGTTAAGAAGGCTCTGGATTTGTATAACAAAGCTACTGGGCAAAGTCTCAATTATAACAAATGCTCGTTGTTCTTTGGTACTTCTTGTCCGGAGGAGGTACAAGATGCGATTCGGTCTACACTGGAGGTCACATCTACAGTTTTTGAAGAGAGGTATTTGGGGCTACCTACTCCTGAGGGGCGAATGTCGAAAGGCAGGTTCCAAAATTTGCAAACTAGTTTAACAAAAAGACTAGTCCAGTGGGGAGATGGTTACCTCGCGCAACCGGGAAGGGAGACGCTGATTAAATCAGTAGCGTTGTCGCTGCCAACATATATCATGGGAGTTTTTAAGCTCCCCTACTCGCTGTGTGATGATCTTACAAGAATGATCAGGAATTTCTATTGGGGATCGGCAGAAGGGAAGCGGAAGGTACACTGGAAAGGCTGGGATCATTTGTTGCAACCAAAGTCCAAGGGAGGTGTTGGTTTCCGTGATCTGCGTCTGTTTAACCAAGCTCTTCTAGCACGTCAGGCTTGGAGGTTGATTACTAGACCGGATAGTTTGTGTGCCTGTTCTGAAAGAAAAATACTACCCCAATGGGAAACTAGAGGATACGGTTTTTGCTGCTAATGCATCCTCATCTTGGCAGGGTATTAGCCATGGGCTGGAGCTTCTTAAGAAGGGCTTGGTATGGAGAGTTGGTGATGGAAGAAGTATACGGATATGGCGAGACAATTGGATACAGAGGCCATTTTCATATAAACCCATATCACCGCAAGGGAGGTGTAGGATCCGGTTTGTGGCCGATTTACTCAATGAGAATGGTTCCTGGAAATATGACCAAGTAGTCAAGTATTTCTGTGCAGCTGATGTGTCTGAAATTTTGAAAATTAGGGCATCTCCACGACAGGAGGCAGATGTGCTTGCTTGGGGGACGGGTAAGCTGGGTTTGTTCAGCGTGAAAAGTGCTTATGAGTTGGCATTTGAGGAGATGCATAGAGACAGTGTGGTGGCCAGCAGTACTAGCCCGGATGGTAGGAGGACGCTGTGGAAACTTATTTGGGCAGCGGAGGTGCCCCCGGCTGTGAAGAATTTCGCTTGAAGACTGAATTCAAATAGTCTACCAACCTGGTCGAACAAGCATAAGATCGGCCTTGAATCTTCTCCTCTTTGTCCTGTCTGTGCGATGGAGCCGGAGGATAGCTTCCATCCTATGGTGCGATGCCCTCTAGCTCGCCACTTATATGAAACAATGGCAGAAGTTTGGAGATTACCACGGATTGATACAATAAAATTTTCAGGCAAAGAGTGGCTGTTTCAGACCTTGGAATATTTGGATGAGTCGCAGCGAAGCATGATCCTTTTTTACCTTCTGGAGGTGTTGGTATGTTCGTAATGAAGTGGTGCATTCCAAGCCTGCACCACCAGTGGAGGCCTCCTCTAGATTTTTACAGAGCTATTTGAACTCGATGATTGCAGTTAAGGCGAGTACATCAGCCGATCAGATGAAGGGGAAAGCAAGTACTAATCAGGAGAGGAGGGCCCGGCAACCACCTCTCGTGCAATCGCCCAAGTGGAAGCCACCCACCCTGGGCTGGCTAAAACTCAATACTGACGGCTCGTTCGGTTCTGATGGTTCAGCAGGGGCTGGTATGATCCTACGCGATGGGAATGGTGCAATTATTTTCTCAGCTTGTAGGCAATTATTTTCTTGTCGGGATGCTCTGGAGACTGAGCTCTGTGGTTGCATGGAAGGCCTTTCTATGTCCATTCAGAGGAGTGAAGCTCCTATCATAATTGAGATGGATTCCTCAACCGCTGTTGCTATGATTCAAAATGAAGATATGGATAGATCGGTCTACTCTTCCTTGGTGAAGGAGATTAAGTTTCTGATAGGTTTCAGGGAAACTTGTGTTACTCATGTTTCCCGTTCTCAAAATAAAGCTAGTGATAGTCTTGCTAGTTTTGCTAGGCTAGAGAGAAGAACTATGACATGGCTTGCTTCTGGTCCACCTGAGACCCTTGATTTCGTGCAAGCTGATTGTACTGATACTTTGATCGAGTAATACAAGTATTTCCATCGCAAAAAAAGGGAGGGAGGGAAGAGATGAGAGCAGGGGCGAGGTACCTTGCTCCGTTGGTCGACAACTACGCAAGCCCAGCCAGGGGTTCGACTCCAGGAAGTCGCGCCGGCGGCGGCAGGGCCGTGGGGGAGCGGCCCCAAGCCATGGTCCTCGCACCGGCGTCTTCGGCCAGCTCTTGACCCATGTCCTCGCGCCCGTGGCTCCCTCTCGCGAGTCGCGACCACTACGACCAAGCACAGCCGGGGGTTACCTCAGGACCTCGTCCCGCCCCGTCGCCCAGGTCCTCGCGCCGGCGCTGCGGGAGGTAGCCGGGGAGTTTCTGGACGGTGGTATTCCAAGGCTGCCGCGGGGCAAGGTTCCGGTGAGATGAGACGAGTGGATCGGGAGATGACATTGCCATGGGGAATTTTTCAAAGAAAATTACTGATCTACCCTCGGAATAACTAATTGGCCCCACCAAAATTTGTAATGGTCCCGCCGTTATATGTAATTTCTCGTAATTTTAGTTTTGTAACTCCTTCTAACTTCTATTTTTCTATCGTCGGATTTGGATGGATGAAGGGCTCGTAAAATCGCCAATCATCGTAACAGTTGTAATATATAGGTAAAACTGTGTCTCGAATCTGAGAATCTTTAGCGTCTGTAGAGGGTTGGTTTTGGTATATATTTAGCTATAATTATAACTCTCCGTGCTATGTTAATGAGCCAATTTTTCTTTGTGTATGGCGTGGTCCTCAGCAATACCAAAGGTCTTTGTATGAGAAGTCAATTTCCTCATGTGCTGATAAAATTAGTATGTTATAAATCAAAGAACATTAAGTAAACGTTTCTAGCGTGTTGATTTTGCATGACCCACCGCGACCGTGAAGATTGTACTTTTTTTACCAAGGGTGACGAATATAAGATAGAGCTGTACTCCTAATTTTTTAGGTGATATATGTGAGGGTGATTCCTTTACTGTTCTCTAATTAGAACTCAGTGGATCTATGCACCGTGTAGAAACTAGGAAAACGGGACAATATCCAGTTGGACGGAGTCCGTTGCTATTTGTCAGAGCATCTCCACTAGGCTCCCCAAAGACCCTTTTTTCTAACTTTGAGAGCGTCGGCAGTGAAAAAAGCCTCCACTCACGCCCTCAGGATCGCTTTTTTCGTCGGTTTCGTGCAAATTTAGCGCCGGTAGTATCATCCGAAACCCAGCCCCCAGGGAGCCATCTGAGAGCGCCGGCAGTTTGTTTATGCATGCAAAGGCGCACCTGCAGCCACATCTTCCCCCTCCCCCGTCGCTTTGAGCCCGGCCCCCACCTTCTCTCTCCCCAGCACCACCTACTACACACACAGCCGGAGCGGGGCTCGCGCGGTCGTGGCGGCGCACGCATGGCCGAGCGCGGGGCTCGAGCTCGCGCGGCCGGGGAGGGGCTCGCGGAGCGGAGCAGAGCGCGCATGCCCAGGGCGGGGAGGGGCTCGTCTTCTTTGCCTTGCAGTGGCCGTCTCCGTCGTCTCTGCGCATGGCCAGGACCAGGGCCGGCTCCAATCAGGGGGGGGCGCCGAGGCCGCCGTTGGGAAGCATGGCCGGGTCCGCTCGCCGCCCCGTCCGGCTCCACCCGCGCGCGCCTCCAGCCCTCGCAGAAGCCGGGCGAGAGCCTAGCGACGCGGCGGGGCCATTCACGTGGAGACGATGGCGGGGCACGGAGACGGTGGCAGGGCCATCCAGGCGGCCCCGCAGTGCGCCGGCGAGCAGCACCAGCGTCCCCTCCCGAAGGAGCTTGTCGATTCAAGCGCGGGGCGCGCTAGGGGGCGCGCGTCCACGACGCGGCGTAGGCCGAGCCCCGCGCCGCGGCCACGTCCTCCTCCTCCGGCGGGGCCGAGCCAACGCCCATCCGCAGGCTGGCTCTCGTGGTGATCTGCAACGTGGGGCACCTACTCAGAAGGCCGGGCCTCGCTGATGGACGCGGGCGCCGTCGCGGCCGTGTCCGGCATCCTCCCCTCCGCCCACGACGATGCTACCGCGTCACGCTCGTGCTGAGCCGCAGCAGCCTCCGGTTCCACGGCCTAGGCGAGCATGCGAGCCTGCGGGCGCAACTAGGACGGCGCGGGCTGGGACCGCTGAGGTGGCCTCCTCCTGCTCGAGATGGCGCGGCGTGGGCACAGGACGGGTGGCACTGGAACACCGGGCACACCGGGCACTGGAACATCGTCGAGCTCGGAGGCCACGGCGGTGCGCGAGCTCCTCCTGGCATCGCTGGCCGCGGCGGGGCACTGGGCGTCGGTGCTCTTCCTCGCTGCGCGCCACGCGCTCGTGAACCTTCGAGCTGCCGCCACGCGTCCTGCTCGTCCAGGCTTGGGGTGGAGACGGCTGGAAAGATTTGCCACCCAGTCTTCAAATTTACGCCGGCGCAGCCTCAGCCGGACGAAAAAACGTCCGTGGGAGGCACAACGGCCGGAGATGCTTTCAGTGAGACATGGCACCGCATTGCACAAGAAAAAAAACTGGAACCTTTGGATGGGCTCGCATGTGACAGACCGTGTAGGGACAAGCTCCAGAGCTTTGGCCAGAACTTTTACAGAACACGCAGGCTGTGTACAGTAACATATGTGTGAGGAAAATCAAGTGAGAGAGAAAAGGAACCTGTGGAAAGGAAAAGTTCCAATCTTGATGCACCAACGTACGTTTCTGATAGTTCTGACTGGGGTACGTTCGTGTGTGTGTGTGTGTGTGTGTGTGTGTGTGTGTGGAGGCATAATGTAAATGCGTAAATTTTCAAGACGAAATACATTAAAATGAGGGATGTGAAAGGAAAATATGAGGCTTTAAGCACATGATACTATTCACCTTCAAAGTCCAGAATTTGTTTTTTTACTGGTCGCAGTTCAAGGTATTTCATCCTAAATTTTTACACACTAGGCCAGTGCCCGTGCGTTGCAACAGGAGTATGTATATCCTAGTAACTATGTTTTCATGTATGTAGGAAAAAGTATGTTCCCCTCTCTCTCTCCGTTCCTTAGATCCATTTTGCAAGCGTGCGAGTGCAACACGTACGTAATCACTTTTGTGTGGTTGCCACCCCTCGCAGCCTCGCCCTTCAGAAATCATTGCCATGGGAGATGATGGTGTCATACACACACAACAATTGCTACCTTGCCTAATGCGCATGTGAAATAGTCTGAGCTTGCCTATCAAGGAGATGAATTAGGGGTGGTTTCCATTTTCAAGATAGGCAAGTTTTAGAAAGAATACAAACTTACCTATCAAGGATATGTGTTAGTGATGGATATGGAAATAACCCCAACTTGCCATGTATGTGTCTATTGTGTTGTCTTCGCCATGAAAATAATCCAAGCTTGCGCTGTACATATGTATTGCTCTGTCTCCCTAGCTATGTATTGTGGAAAATTAGTCCAGCGAGACTGTACACAATTTCGAATATAGTACTTGTTGTCTATATAGTATTAGTCCAGTGAAAAATGTGTTGGTCTTTCATATATGGTAATTAGCATATAACAAAAAATTTAAAGTATACATTTTGACACAACAGAATGCAAAATTCTGATTAGAAATAGGGCATAATTCTACCATGCATGGACATAGCAAGAAAGCATGGTGTTCTCACTTGAATATTATTTGATCCAGCCCACTTTTGAAAGAATTGGTTACCGTGCACCATGAATGAAGGCAGCGTCCAAAGCTGATTACCCTCTCTTCTCTGCTGTGTGCCGCTAAAGCGCTGCAAATCGAGTCGTACCATCAAGCAAGCAAGCGAGCAGGCTACAACCACAACAATCAAGCAAGTAGTTAGATTAGATTGAATCACAGGCTTCACAGACGCTGCATAGTAAAGGTAAAAAAACTAAAATGGGTAATAGTTTCCTGATATAACCTTAGCATGATCAGTCATCGTGGTTGTCGGGGAGAAGCCCGTGCATGGCCAACCGCTCACGGAAGGTGGCGACGGTGCCCTACTCCTAAGCAATAGCAGATTCTTCGATGGAGATCGCCGGTGGAAGCGGGGAGTCCACGTGACGCCTGCGGTGCTACATGATCGCATGGATGACCATGATCCCAATCCCATCTTCTTCTGCCGCCACTCACCATCTGAGTTCAAGCGGCATGGATCATGGAAGATAGTGCTGCACTGGAGCTGGGCAGCCGCGTACTTCAGTCTACCGCCGAGGTCAACTTCATCAGATGATGGGTGCGGCGACTGGATCGGGGGAGTCGTAACATAACCGCAGCCCGCCCCTATCCCTGATTAGTGTGTCCCACACGAGCGATTGCATGGTTTAAGGCGGATGGGTTTTCTGTAAGATTAATGCGTCATTAAAGAAGAAAGGAGATTGATTGACATAAGAAAGGAGATTGATTGGCGTTATCAAATCAGATTTTTATTACCATACATGAATTAATTGTGTTTGCCAAATAATAGATTGCTTACCATACGTGAAATATTCAGTTACCAAAGTTAGAGTGGCTTGTCCAGCCAAATGAGGATAAACCGGTAAACAGGGAACCGCCAGGAATAAAACTGGTGGAGGGACAAAAGAAAATCGTGGAGGGGAGAGGGGTCGTACGAGAAGTTGGACGAAGCGAGGGGGACGTAAGAGGGGAGAGGGAACATTACGTTTCTTTTAAGTAGTAGAGATATCTACATTTCGTCCTTGTATACTTGCATATTATTTTAGATCTTTTTTAAACATGAAAGTTTGAATTTGGATTTTCCAAAAAATTCAGGCTCCATAGAGCCGGGTCACCAAAATGCCCCACTTCTTCCGCCTTTCTTTGGCACATATGACGTCCTTTAGTTCTAAGAAGGGGCAATTCCATTTCTGACCTAACTCGAACCCACTACTCGCAATTATTCTTAATTTTCAGACCTACTTAGTTTTGCCTCTATTTCGTTGTGTGGTGTTATAGAAGTACCCCTGAACGACATTTCCTTCATATCTTTCTTACTTACTAAGCTTTGTGACATTCCTCTGTAGTCGTCGGTGCTTTCCATTCTTTTGCAGTATCCGCGAGCATCTCCATGGACAGGAGTTCCTGTATTTTGGTGTTCAAGTTTTCAGGGAGAATAAATATTTCTCAAGGATGCTACAATAGAACGAAAAGCACCAACAGTTACAGAGGAACATCACAAAGCTTAGAAAACAGAGAAGACCCGATGAAAACGTCGCTGAGGGGTATTCCTATAACAGCACATACTAAAAATGGGGGCAAAATTGAGTAGGTCTTACAACTATATTAGGGGTAAATGTGAGTAGTGATTCGTGTGTCAGCCTGTCAGGAGTAGAAATACACATGTCCCTTCTAAAAAACCGCCTTGATGTCCCAATTGTGTGTGTGTGTGGCTCCTTCATCCGAGACCTTGGTCCAGGCATCAACTAGGGAGAAGGCAAGCTGCAACACAAAGTTAATCCAAACTCCAATAGATCATTAATTCATTAGTTTACCAACCACAAGACCCAATTGTGCATATACAATTGTGTATATATGCGTATATATACACAATGGCATCCATGGAACCGAGCGGGATCAACCAGGTGCATGCATCCTCTCCTGGGCGCGTACGCATACATTCGTAGCGCATAGGGGCCGGGTAGCTGGTAGCAAGTTCACTGGCCACCATGCTGAGGTTCACCGCTCGCCGGAGCAAACCCAAGCTCGTCGCACCGGCGCGGGCGACGCCCCGCGAGACCAAAGCCCTCTCTGGCCTGGACGACTGTGCCTATCTAAAACACTACGTCGGCGGCGCGGAGTTCTTCCGTCCCGTCCGCCGCGAGCACGAGCCGGCGACGGACCCCGCCAAGGCCATCAGGGCGGCCCTCGCGGAGGCCCTGGTCCACTACTACCCGCTCGCCGGCCGGCTGCGGGAGACGCCCTGTGGCAGGTTCGTGGTGGACTGCACCGGCGAAGGGGCCGTGTTCGTGGAGGCCGACGCCGACGTGCGCCTTGAGGAGTTTGGCCACCCGCCGCGGCCGCCCTTTCCATGCGGCCAAGAGCTTCTGTGCGACGTCGACGAGCACACCCCAGTCGTTGACAACCACTTGGTCTACATGCAGGTCAGGTGTTTGATAGTAATCACTAGCCAGTATGTATATTTGCTTGGATTTGCATAGTTACAAATGATCTGGTTATGTATATATTCATTTCCGCGTGCAGTTAACGAGACTAAAATGCGAGGGCTTTGTTCTATCTGCCCACATGTGCCACAACGTGGTCGACGCCTTCGGCATGATCCAGTTCATCAGAGCCATCGCCGATCTAGCCCGCGGCGAGGCCCGTCCGACCGTCCTGCCCGTCTGGAGCAGGGAGAACATGTTCAAGCCACGCACGCCCCCTCGTGTCAGGCGTGATATCTTCCCAGGCAGCATTTCCGTAGGCGTCTCCACGGTCGACACGATGCCACCCGCAGACATGGTGACCCAGATCTTCCGCTTCGGCCCGAAAGAGATCGCCACTCTCAGAAGCTACGTGCCGACGCACCTTGCACGGTCCTGCACCAGGTTCGAGCTGCTCACCGCGTTCATGTGGAGGTGCCGCACAGTGGCGCTAGGCTACGAGCCTGGGCCCGACGGACCGCCCGTGCGCCTCGTGTTTCGCATGAACGCGCGGGGCAAGTACCCGCCGATCCCCATGGGCTACTACGGCAACACCGTCCTCCGCCCAATGGTGGAGACCAGTGTTGATGATCTCTGTGGCAAGCCTCTCGGGCATGCGCTCGAGCTGGTGCACAGGGCCTGCAGGCTCAGCACCACGGAGGAGCACGTGAGGTCGACGGTGGACATGATCACCGCGCTTCGCGCGCACCGGTATCTTGATGTGGATAGGGCTTTTCATGTGTGCGATATGACTCGCCTTGGAGAGGATAGAATTGACATGGGATGGGCCAAGAGGGTGGGTGGTGGTGTCGCCTACGTTCTAGACCAAATGAGCTACCACCTGGCTTTCAAGAATGAGGATGGTGAGGAGACCACCCTTGTGTCCTCCGACGCCTTGCCCAGGCCTACGCTGGAGAGGCTTGCAGAGGAGATATCCATGTGGATGACCAGTGATGCAAAGAAGATTATACCCAGCTCCATGTGAAGCGCTTTTCTACCAGAGCCGGTTTCTATACTATAATATGATGTATTTTTGGTTCATTCCACTTCTTTTCGTTTTTGTTTTAATTTTTTATGCTAGGACCCACCCATTGTTTGGGGGCAACCATTTGATTCTAGTCTATCTATTTCTGGCTTTATTTAAAGTTGGACTCACCAGCACATGCTTTTTATTTTGATTCTAAAGTATGTACTCCCTCCATCCGAAAAAGTTTGTCCCCCAAATGGATGTATCTAGCACCAAGTTAGTGCTAGATACATCCATTTGAGAAATAAACTTGGGACAAGCTTTTTCGGATGGAGGGAGTATGACTTTGATCTTTTGAACCAAACATTTGATTTATGTTTATGATCCATTTGGATACAAGTGTCCATAGCGTTTAAATCTTTTGAACAAGATCAATCTTGAAGACGTTTTGAAAAGTCTACTATTCAAAGTTGTGTAACCATAGTGCGACTAATTTATCATGTTTGACATGTCAGTGTGACTCAAGGTTGGTATCTTGAAAGTTTCATTTTGTCTATGTTCGATATATTATAAATTTATAATACATTCATAATTTCATATATGCTCAATAATTGGAAGTCACCATATACGGAAGTTTTGCATTGTTCAGAGCGAACATATCAAAATATATGCTCTAAAAGTTAAAGACTTATATTGAGCAGACAAAAGAGGACCATGTTTTCCTTGTGTATGCCGTTGTCATCATCTGAGTGGTCTACCCATCTCGCCTCTTTACGTCGCCTCGATTAGATATACTTTTAAGCCTCTTATGATGTGCTTATTTTATGCACATTACAAGAGGTACATGCTGGAAGAGCAACAGATCTTTCCATGACGTACAAACTTATGCGCAAATACACTACTCATATACCATCAGGTTCCAAACGTACAAACTTATACTCCCTCCGTTCCTAAATATAAGTCTTTCTAGAGATTTTAACTAGTGATCACATACGGAGTAAAATGAGTGAATCTACACTCTAAAATATGTCTATATACATTCGTATATGGTAGTCCATTTCAAATCTCTAAAAAGACTTACATTTAGGAACGGAGGGAGTATCAGGCATTGGCTCAGGTATACGGGATTGTTAGATTGTATTTACATGTATATATTGTAACGTTGTATACCACCTCATTATATATATATATGATAGGCCACCCACCCCTAGAGGGTTGTGCCGGTTCCCCCCAAAGCCTATTGTCTTACATGGTATCACGCTAGGTTACGTCCGCTTCCGCCTAAAAACCCTAAACCGCCGCCGCCGCCACCGCCGTCGCCGCCGCGCCCGCCGCCGCCGTCGCCCGACTGCTATGACGTCCGCCGCTGCGTCCGGCTCCACCGCCACCGGTTTTCTGCCGGCCTCCCTCGCGGCACTTCTCTCGAGGCCGCTGGATGTCGCCTCCCTTCAGGCGCCGATCGGGACACGGAGCGTCGGCTCCCTCTTCGCGCTCCCGCCGGCTGCTACTTCGCCCGGGCAGGCGCTTGTGGCCCACACCACCGCCGCCCCGTCAACCGCGGCTGTCGCGCCCTCGGCCACTGCGCCGCTGGTGGCGGAGGACGTCGCGCTGGCAGGCTTCGCGGCGTCAACCGCGGCCATCGCGCCCTCTGTCACCGCGTCGGCTGCCCCTCCGACTGTCTCCACGGTGTTCTCACCTCAGCCAGTCTCCTCGATGGGATCGCAGCCGCCGCCGCCGTTTCACTTCGGCCATCTCATCACCATCAAGTTGTCGTCGGACAATTACATCTTCTGGCGCGCGCAGGTTCTTCCGCTTCTTGGGAGTCACTACCTGCTTGGCTATGTCGACGGCTCTCTCCCTTGCCCTCCTGCGCTGGTTGACAGCGTGCATGGTCCGGTCTATAATCCGGCTCACCGTGTCTGGACAGGGCAGGATCAGGCGAACCTCTCCTCCATCCAGGGGTCGCTCTCTCCGGCCGTTGCTAGGCTTGTTGTCTTCGCCAAGACGTCCCACGAGGCATGGACTATTCTTGAGCGCTCGTTTGCGGCACAGTCGCAGGCTCGTGTATCTGGGCTCCGTCGCCAACTTGGGGAGTGTCAGAAGCTTGACTCCACCGCCACTGAGTTCTACAACAAAGTCAAGAGTCTCGCCGACACGCTGGCCTCCATTGGACAGCCCCTCACCGACTCCGAGTTCAACTCGTTTATCGTCAATGGTCTTGATGAGGAGTATGACGCCCTAGTCGAGATCATCAATGAGAGGGGCAACTCCACGCCCATGCCAGCACACGAGGTCTTTTCACGCCTCCTGCTTACTGAGCAACGAGTCGAGACGCGCCGATCCAGGGGCAACGGCGCCCTCTCGGCAAACGCCGCCACCAAGGGTGGTCGCTCCTCTGCTTCATCCAGGGCTCCTTCGGGGCAGTCACCACCACCCGCCTCGGCCCCTCCTCCTACTGCGACGCTACCAGGGGCTGGCGGTCCACGTGTGTGCCAGCTTTGTGGTCGCGATGGGCACTGGGCCTCGAAGTGTCACAAGCGCTTCCGGCGGGGTTTTCTTGGTCTTGGCAATGACGGGAAGGATACACGCAACTTTGCTCGTCAGGTCGCCATGGCTGATCGTCCGCCGCCGTAGAAGCCACAGGGACACACTCAGTCCTACTCCATTGATCCCCACTGGTACATGGACTCTGGGGCGACAGAGCACCTGACCAGTGAGATGGGGAAGCTTCACACTCGTGAACCCTACCATGGCTCCGACAAGATCCACACCGCCAATGGAGCAGGTATGCACATCTCTCATATTGGTCAAGCATCACTTCTCACTAGACATGCCAATAGGAGTCTTCAACTTCGCAATGTTCTTCGAGTTCCATCTGTGACACGTAATCTTCTTTCAGTTCCTAAACTCACTCGTGATAATAATGTGCTTTGTGAATTTCATCATTTTGATCTTTTTATTAAGGATCGGGGCACGAGGGACATTCTTCTTAGTGGGCGGCTCTGCCAAGGTCTCTATCGTCTGGAGCATCCTGGCGTCGCTCGCGTCTTCAGTGGAGTTCGGGTATCTCCGTCACAGTGGCATGCTCGTCTTGGTCACCCGGCCACACCTATTGTCCGGCATGTTTTGCGTCGTCATGAGCTTCCTAGTGTGTCTAGTAATAAAGATGTAGCAGTGTGTGATGCTTGTCAGCAGGGGAAGAGTCATCAACTTCCTTTTTCGGAGTCCAGTCGTGAGGTGAAACATCCTTTAGAACTTGTGTTTTCAGATGTATGGGGTCCTGCTCAGACTTCTGTTAGTGGTCATAATTATTATATCAGTTTTGTTGATGCTTACAGCCGCTTTACCTGGCTTTATCTTATCAAACGTAAATCTGATGTGTTTGACATTTTTGTTCAGTTCCAAAAACATGTTGAACGCCTTCTCAAGCACAAAATTGTTCATGTTCAGTCGGACTGGGGTGGCGAGTATCGCAACCTCAACTCCTTCTTTCAGTCGCTTGGGATCACTCATGGTTTAGCATGTCCCCATACACATCAGCAGAATGGTTCAGTAGAACGTAAGCATCGTCACATTGTTGAAGCTGGTCTGACTCTTTTGGCCCATGCATCTGTTCCGTTTCGTTTTTGGAGTGATGCTTTCACCACTGCATGTTTTCTCATCAATCGTACTCCCACTTGTGTTTTGAATATGAAGACTCCCATTGAAGTTCTCCTTAATGAACAACCGGACTACACCTTTCTCAAGGTGTTTGGGTGTGCTTGCTGGCCCCATCTCCGTCCATATAACAAGCGTAAGCTCGAGTTTCGTTCCAAGAAGTGTGTTTTCTTGGTTATAGCTCTCTTCATAAAGGATACAAATGTCTTCATGTTCCCACTAATCGTGTCTACATCTCTCGGGATGTTGTGTTTGATGAGCATGTTTTTCCCTTTGCCAACCTCCCCGTGTCCACTACCGAGCCACCTGTCATGCATTCATCCTCTGTTGCTTCTGACCAATTTGATTATGTTGCATATTCTCCTCTATTGTTGTCTAACCATGGTGCAGGCACTGGTCGTGGGGCTTGTTTGGAGATTCTGGAAGCGCCATCTTCCTCTTCGTCGCCATCGCCTTCATCCTCGGCACCTTCTGTTGTGCATGAGGAGCACATGGCGCCCCTGCATGGCCTCGGTTTCCGTGCTCATGCACGGCCGATCGACGTCCTGGCCCGGTCGCCTCTGGCTTCTGGGCTGCCTTCGCCATCGTCGCGCCCTGCAACCCCGCCGACTGGGCCGGCCTCCTCGGTCCCCGTCTCGCCCAGGGCGTCGGGGCAGTCATCACCAGGCCTGGCCTCGCCCAGGGTGTCTGGGCCCTTCTCACCAGGGCCGGCCTCGCCTGCTCTCGCCTCGCCAAGGCCGTCTGGGCCGGTGTCACCGGAGCTGGCCTCGCCCACCCTCGGTTCGCCCATGGCCTCTGAGCCCCTGTCGTCGGGCCAGTCTTCGCCATGCAGCCCGGAGTCGTCTGTCCCGAGCTCGCCTGAGGTGATTCCTGCATCTCCGGCGACCGTCACGTCTCCGTCACCTTCGCCTCCGCCGGCTCCTGCTGCTGCTCTACGTCCACATACGCGCAGTCGGAGTGGCATTTTTCAGCCTAAGCAACGTCATGATGGCACAGTTGCTTGGTTAGCGGCGTGCATGTCTGCTGCTCTCGCAGATCCATCCTCTGAGCCACGCACGTATCAAGCTGCTATGCGCATTCCTCATTGGAGAGAGGCCATGGAGCAGGAGTATCAAGCGCTTCTTCGCAATCAGACATGGACTCTTGTTCCTCCACAATCACGGGTAAATGTCATTGATTCCAAATGGGTTTTCAAAGTGAAGAGGCATTCTGATGGGTCCATTAAGCGCTATAAGGCTCGTCTGGTTGCTCGTGGTTTTCGACAGCGTTTTGGACTTGACTATGAAGACACCTTCAGTCCAGTGGTCAAGCCTACTACCATCAGACTTCTTCTCTCTCTGGCTGTTACTCGAGGTTGGTTTCTTCGTCAGCTTGATGTTCAAAATGCTTTTCTTCATGGTGTCTTGGCGGAGGAGGTTTACATGCGCCAGCCTCCGGGTTTCTCTGATCCGGATCGCCCTGATCATCTCTGTCGTCTGTCCAAGGCAATTTATGGTCTGAAGCAGGCTCCTCGTGCTTGGCATGCTCGTCTTGCAATGGCTCTTCGTGCTCATGGTTTTGCATCATCAACTGCTGACTCCTCATTGTTTCTTCTTCAAAGGCCTGAGGTTACTATGTACTTGTTGGTCTATGTAGATGATATCATTTTGGTCAGCTCCTCTCAGTCGGCTGCTACTGCGCTTGTTCGCTCACTTGGTGCTGATTTTGCGGTCAAGGACCTTGGGAAGCTTCATTACTTTCTTGGTGTGGAGGTTACTTCTCATGCTGCTGGCCTTGTTATGACGCAGAAGAAGTACTCTCTAAATTTGTTGCAGCGAGCTGGGATGCTTAAGTGCAAACCGACGACTACACCCATGTCTACCAATGATAAGCTCAATGCTGTTGATGGTGTGCTTCTTTCTTCTTCTGATGCGATCGAGTACCGGAGTATTGTTGGTGGGCTCCAGTACTTGACGATCACGCGACCAGACATTTCCTATGCTGTTAACCGAGTCTGCCAGTATCTGCAGTCACCCCGTGACACTCATTGGTCTGCTGTTAAGCGAATTTTGCGCTATATTCGTTTCACGGTGGCTCATGGTTTGCATATTCGGCCGTCTGACTCTGGTTGTCTTTCAGCATATTCTGATGCAGACTGGGCTGGCAATCCGGATGACAGGCGATCCACGGGGGGTTATGCTGTCTTCTTTGGCTCTAACCTGATTGCCTGGAGTGCTCGGAAACAGGCTACTGTCTCGCGTAGCAGTACTGAGGCTGAGTATAAGGCTGTGGCCAATGCCACATCAGAGATTATCTGGGTACAGTCCTTGCTTCAGGAGTTAAGTATACCCCAATCACAGCCTCCTGTTCTTTGGTGTGATAACATCGGTGCTACATACCTTTCTGCAAATCTGGTATTCCATGCCCGAACGAAACACATTGAAGTTGACTATCACTTTGTGCGTGAACGTGTCTCTCAGAAGCAACTACAGATCAAGTTTATTTCTTCCAAGGATCAACTTGCTGACATCTTCACCAAGCCATTGCCTTTGCCACAGTTTGAGACTTGCAGGCGCAATCTTACCCTTCTAGATTCATTAGAAAGTGGCTAAGATTGAGGGAGGGTGTTAGATTGTATTTACATGTGTATATTGTAACGTTGTATACCACCTCATTATATATATATATGATAGGCCACCCCTAAAGGGTTGTGCCGGTTCCCCCCAAAGCCTATTGTCTTACAGGGATCAAGCCGGCCATGCACTCTTACTTCAATTGAAATCTGAGCTGATGGGAATGGTCTTAACACTAAGAACTCTGAATTCTGGTCTGTGTGCACATGAGCGACAACAAAGGTCACAAAGCCAAAGCAAACTGAATTAAGATACAATCACGGTCAGTAAAGCATCATCGACAGAAATCATAACCAGCATCCTTCGTGTCGCGGTCTTCAATCTTCACGGCCGTGCAGCGGCAGGGGCACTTAAACAAATCAAGGAAGTAAATTATATTTCGGCATCCACTTGAGGCAATTGAGTACAAATTAAATCGAGGCCTGGGTTCAGATCTCACGCTCAGTACCAAGTAAAATAATGGCATCGGCCTCAGACCTCGCGCTGCCGCGGGTTTCCATGATGGTGGCGCAATGGCTGAGACCCTGCAAAGGGTGATGGGAGGAAGTGAAACATATGCTCATTGGGTAAAAATAAAATGGAGATTTGGCTTTGGATCTCGTGTGCTCAAGACTAAACCTAAATAATGGTGTCAAGCAAAATACTGGCCTCAAATCTCGCACCGCAGCCGAGTCGGTCTTCAAGACAGTGGCGCGATGATTGAGACGGTGCACGTGGATCCTACTGGTAAATGTGAGCAAGTAAAATATATTTCAGCATCGACTTGAACCCATTGAAAACATATCAAACCGATACTTGGCTTCAAATCTCACGCACGGAACTAAACAAAAATAATACTCCCTCCGTCCCGGATTAGTTGACTCGGATTTCTCTAGATCCGAATATATCTAGACACATTTTAGTGTTAGATACGTCCGTATCTAGACAAATCTAAGTCAACTAATTTGAGACGGAGGTAATAGTATCGAGCCAAGCATCAGCCCACTGCCGCTGGCTGCTAGCACGGTGGTTTCTGCAACGGTGGTGCGATTGCTGAGACTGTGCACGTGGATCCTGCAACAATTGGATATGGGTGGAAATAAAATATATTTCGGCATCTACTCGAGACTAGCTTTAGATCTCGCGCTGGGACTAAACTAAATAATGCACTGCCAGAAACTAGAAACTGAACTTTTTTCTCTCGAGGGGTGACCTATTTTCCTGTGGCCCAAAGCACCTCAGAGGAATACGAATTTTCCTGGTGTGTTTACTTATGCAGCAAGGGAAATAGTACTCCCTCTGTAAACTTTATAAGTACCTCAAACGTCTTATAAAAGTTTACAGAGGGAGTATGTTTTACAGTAGGTTGATATATAATCGCACCTGTGAGTTGGACAAGGCACACCAAAATGGTCAGACCAGCCAGCCAGCTCCGTCGCAGCTTATAAACAGATCGATAACCTTGGAAGAAAGAAAAATAGATCAACTAATTTGGAAAGAGACCTATCAGGATGCAGGCCTAAATATCCCTCCAGGAACGATAGTGAGGTCCCATGTTACCCTCTGTAATAGCTTACTTGGTGGAAGAAAATACAACCACTCTTTTCTCTGAAGCTTGAGTGTGCTCTACTGAAGCAAGCTAAGCTAATTCACTTGCTAATGACCATGTATATGCCTACTTTCTGATTCTAAAATTACATGCTTCAGTTTACTCTTATTCTGCCCTCCTTCAATCAAATAAGCATGCAAACAAAGCATTCATATACATGCCAAGAATAATGCTAATTTTGGTGCTAACAGTAGGGGTGCCCAGGTGTATAACGTCAAGGAACACACTAACCGGTTGTTTTTCCTGGAACTTCGTTCCTTCTGTCAAATCTGAATATAAATGCAACTGGAGCATAACTATCACTCAAACTTTTGGCTATGTGCATGCCCAAACCTGGTCGAATTAGCACGGTTCAGTTTAGCACTTACCTATACACCTAAATCAAATAAACATGCAAACATGGCGTTTCGAACAGAGGAACACCATAACAGATGTAAACTCCAAGGTGTAAGTCAATATTGAATCTTCAGATATGTGTCTTGTTCAGACAACAAACAATTCCTGAACAAATCTCTGGAAAATTTCAGAGATGCAAACATGCTAGCAGCTAGTTTTCTTCGGTACAATGATCTTTTACAGAGATATGCTGGTGTAGCTAACATGCATTTTCCAAAGAAATTTGCACTGAATTATATATATAAAGGTTTCCTTTGTTTTGTAGCTATCATACAAAGTCCTGAACCTGACTTATATTGTACATATATTCTTATCTGCTATGTTCTACATGTGCAGCTATACATGTACTCCTATATGCACTAGTAGAAAAACACCTAATAGCCCCGATTCGTAAGGGCCTTTAGTCCCGGTTCACCAACCGGGACTAATGGGCCGTTACTAATACCTCCACCCATTAATCCCGGTTCAAACAAGAACCGGGACCAATGTGCCTCCACGTGGCCCTATGCACCGAGCCCAGTCAGGGGTCCTTTGCCACCAACCGGGACCAAAAAGCATCCACGCGTCAGCATTCCATTGGTTGGGGTTTTTGTTAATTTT
>NC_041391.1:50972435-50976646 GCF_002162155.2 Triticum dicoccoides
TGCTTGGTCGACTCTATGTACTATATATACATAAGTGATCGAGAGAACCATTCAGTACGAAAGTTCATGCATACCGAGAGAAGTGATCGATCGACCTCTCTCCTTCTCCGAGAGATTGGTCGAACAACAAGTATCTGACGCTACTGGCTACATACATGCATGTACAATATGTAAAAGATCTCTTATAATTACAATCCCCTAGCAATTGAAATCAATTTCCACATGGTATTCTCCGACTTTATTGATGACGTGGTCAAGAAAGAATCCCGCCAATTCCTCTTGAATTGCTTTCATGCGATCTGGTTCTAGGAGTTCATTCCGCATCTGCCACGTCTAATTTGAAGAAGGGGGCTAATTAATACATATATATGAATGAAACTCAACAGAAATGATGGTGTAATAAAATGAAATTGTGAATATTATTGCTTACGCACTTCATATTGTCTTTGAGAGTAGCCCCGCTTGTTTTCAAAGTCGCGTTGTGGATGAACTCGCACACGTAGTATCCACAGAAATCATTCCCTTCTTCCTGCCACAAGCACTTTACGAGAAATAGAGGTCAATCAAACTGATAATGAAGCATTATAAATGGCATTGATGAAAGTATAGCTATAGAATCAACGGGAGATGCGCGCAACTAGCTAGCCATTAGTACTTACTTTCAGGTATGTATATCGCAGCTCCTTCAGCAGTCCCGGAGCTTCTGCGGTGAACTGTTTCCAAACCCTGCAAGACAAAAATAATAATTATTATTACTTGAGATATCAGGAAATGAACAAAAAGATGCCGATATGGTGCGATAATGATCGATTGAACTTACTTACTGAGCATTTCAGTCATGTTCGCATAGGATTTGGGATCTTTCCGTCTCGAGTCTAAGACGGTTACTAGTCCACGCTCAAGCTTAATCTCCAGAAGAATATAGTGGTACCTGCGCACGCATGCATAACTCATCAATTACATTACTATAACCTCGCTCGAGTAATAAGGGAAACCGAATATGCACACGACAGTAACACTCACTTGCCGTTGTAAGGAAAGAGTATGGTATCTTTGTTTTGATTTTTTATCAATGATTGTAGCACGTTGTCCTCGGCCTCTTTGATGTCCTTTTTAACCAGAAATTCATCTATGATATTTGTGTTAATGAACCCAATATCATAAATTTCTTGTTTTTTGCACTCGACGATCTTCAATCTGCATAATATATTGAGGATAATTAATTATAAATACATGAAATGAAAGAGCCGAGCTATATATAGAGACTTAATGACAGAAATAGTACTTACAGACAGTAGCAAAATACCATTAGTTTATCGAGGGCCTTTTGATTGAAGAACGCGAAGAACTCATCAAATGGAACAGTCAACAGATCATTTGCAACGAGATCGTGCTCCTCTTTAATATGTAGATACAAAGCATTCTTACCCTCAGACTCTCTGCAGGTTTCCATGTACCAATTATGGAATCTTCGCATCATTGTTGTCAGAGATTTTTCATCTTTGACGAGAGGCTTCCCGTACTCGTATCTGTGTTCGTCCACCTCCAAGAAATCAGGAAGTGCATCGTCAGGCAGGTAATAATCAAGATTGCCATAACCGACCACCGTCCCCAGAGCATTAGACACATTGAGCGGGGGGCACGATTGCTGTGCTTGTTCGCCGAGCTGGGCAATTTTTTCCCCTTTGCTCGTTCTTTTGACCTTTTAGCACTGAAAGTAGTTCCCGACCGCTGGGCTTGGAGATATGTCTGTTCAGTAATGCGCTCATAGTTGGTTCTCGGCGGAGACTTTGGTGGTTTCCTCAGGGCATCGATAGTGCTCTTTGCTTTCACCGGATCTACCTTATCCTTCGGAGGTGGATGTCTCTTTGCTTTCACCCCTTCAAAGAACTCCTTCACGTGGGTCCGCACAATCGTATCGTTTTCCTCCTCGGACCTCTCGTACGGCAACTTCTCTAGAGGCTTGAGAGATGATGGACCGTATTTGTATTGCCTCCCACCTCTGGTTGTGCTGCTAGACGCCGGAGCAGACGGAGCGGTTGCGGCGTCTGTATTCTTTCGTGCTTGCTTACGAGGCGGAGGAGAAGGAGTACGACGCGCCGGAGCAGCCGGGGCGGCGGCGGGTCTCTTCCGCCCTTGCTGGCGAGGCGGAGAAGGAGGATGCTGCTGGCTGCTCGGGAGCGCCGGCGCGGGTGGAGAAGGAGGCGGAGTGCCGCCACACGTGCCCTGGCCGTCACTCGCCAGAGGAGGAGGCGGTGGAGGAGGCGGAGTGCCCTGACTCGTCGGAGCAGGAGGAGGAGGCAGAGGCGTCCAGTTCAGAAGGTTGATGTGCTCCTTCTTCCATAGGCATGGAGTCTTCAGAGCAGAACCCATCCTAGTCTCCCCTTCACCGGTAGGGTGGTCAAGCACGAGGTCCTCAAATCCCTCCGTTATTTCATCCACCATCACCTTAGCATATCCTTTTGGAATCGACTGGCAGTGATAAGTTGTGCCGGGTCCACTAGGATAAACTTGGCCAACAGCCGCCTTGACCTTCAAATTCATCCATCGCGCCATCATGTGGCACTTTTTGAGACTCCGTGATACCATCCACGGGATAGCTGGCAGGAGCCGTCAAGACATGCTCCGGCTGAAGCAGCTCGGTGGAAGCCACGCTGCTTCTCCGCTGAGATGGCGGGGTAGCTTCGGGGGAAGCTTCGGCAGGTCGTTTGCTGCGATCTACTGCTTCTCGTTCCTCTTCTCGATCCTCTAGCCCCATTACCCTTTCGTGCAGCGCCTGCAGTTGGTCCTGCTCCAGTTTCTTCCTCCTCTCGTGGGTTTTGTAACCCCCTGCGTCCGGAAAACCAACCTTCCACGAAATGGAGCCTGGCGTGCCTCGTGTCCGTCCAGGGTGCTCAGGATTCCCAAAGGCCATTGTGAGCTCGTCCTTCTCCCTGTTTGGAAGGAACGTCCCTTGCTGCGCTGCATCGATATAGTGTCGAAGGTTCTTGACTGGTATTTCCAGTTGCTCATCCGTCCACTGGCAAAACCCTGTTACAGGGTCCAAGGTTCCGCCAGACCCGAAGAACCAAGTCCGGCAACGGTCTGGCCATCTCATTGTCTCTGGTTTGATCCCTTTTTCAAGCAGATCATTCTCAACCTTGGACCACTTAGGCCGGGCTTGCAGGTAGCCACCTGACCCCGTGTGATGGTCAAGCGTCTTCTTCGCAGCATTTTTCTTGTTTGTCTCCGACATCTTTTTACTCTTTTCCAATGTCTTGTGGGCCACAAATGCGGGCCAGTGATCTTTGATCTTCTCATATTTGCCGATGAATTCTGGTGTCTTTTTATTTTTGACAAACTGATTCAGCTCTTTCCTCCACCTCCTCATTAGGGTTGCCATCTTATTAAGAGCACAAGACTTGATTAATTCCTTTTTAACTGGCCTCTCCGGATCCTCCTCTAGCGGTAGGGTCAAATTTGCCTTCAGCTCAGTCCAAAGATATTCTTTCTGCATATCATTGACATAAGACACCTCAGGGTCTTCCTCCTTAGGCTTATACCATTGCTGGATGCTGATCGGGATCTTCTCCCTAACAAGAACCCCGCACTGAGAAGAAAATGCCTTCCTTGTCCGGATGGGTTCAATCGGTTCGCCGTCGGGCGCGATTTCTATGATCTCAAACTTTTCATCCGAGCTCAACTTTTTCTTTGGGCCTCGTCTTCTTACCGAAGTTGTGCTCGATCCGGAGGGCTAGAAATTATAAGGAAGAAAGACGAGAGTAATTAATATGTGTACATATACCAAAACAATGGAAGCATCAATTAACTAGTCAGCACGGGCTTAACTAATATATATATACCTGGTCGGGCTCGGTTCGGTCACCGGAGCAGTCAGCACGGTCTCCTTCTTGTTCCTCCATTGTGTCACCGGAGCCATCATGAACATAGTCCTGTTCTTGTACCGGCATTAATGGGCCGAAGCCATCATGAACATAGCCCTCTTCTTCACCCCGTTCTTCCAGCTGACCAACGGTGTCGAGGAGAAATGACGCAACTTCATCCCTTCCATTTGCGATTATGTCCCTCAATATCGCTTCTGTTTCTTCGTCTCAGCAGTGCTCCATAGTTTCTGCAAATATTTACAACATGTTTATATATGGTACAGATGGATATATATATATATATATATATATATATATATATATATATATATATATATATATATATAT
>NC_041391.1:50976954-50985259 GCF_002162155.2 Triticum dicoccoides
TCACAATAAGGAATCATGTTAGTGGCCTCGACGCTGCTTCTCTAGGGTTTGGGGTCGCCTCGACACAACAACGCTTCGAGAGAGTTAATTTGTCGGGTAGGGGCGCGGCGGGAGGGGGTAGGAGACCAACATCGTTTTCTCTCTAGGGTTTGGGTGTCCTCGAGAGTTTTGGTCGAGCGAGAGGGCCGAGGAGGGGGTATTTATATCGACCGCCCCTCATGTCGAAGTTATCTCGAGGGGGTTATATCGACAACGACGCGACAACGACGAGAAAGGAAAATAATTAAGGAAAAGGAAGAAAAGAGGAAGAAGGAAGAAGGAAGAAGAAAAAAAAAGAGGAGAAGAAGAAAGGAATAGAGGAGAAGAAGAAAAAATAGAATTTTTTTCTATTTTTTCTTCTTCTCCTCTATTCCTTTCTTCTTCTCCTCTTCTTTTTCTTCTTTTTTCCTCTTCTTATTTATTTCTCCTCTTCTTCCTCTCCTCTTCTTCATCTTCTTATTTTCCTTTTTCCTCTCATTTTTCTTCTTCTTCTTTCTTCCTTCTTCCTTCTTCCTCTTTTCTTCCTTCCACCCTCGATCCCTCGACCCTAGAAACCTCGAACCCTCGACCCTGAAACCCTTGACCCTTGACCCCTTAACGACCCTCGACCCTCGACCCTAGTTGCCGACCCTCGACCGCTCGGCGATCCTCGACACCCTCGTTCCCGATAAAAATTAAGAAGAAGAAGAAAAAAAAGAGGAGAAAAAAAGGAGAAGAAGCTCCTCTATTCCTTCTTCTTCTCCTCTTTTTTTTCTTCTTCTTTCTCTTCTTCCTCTCCTCGTCTTCTCCTTCTTCTTCTCCTTCTTTCTCTACTTATTTTCCTTTTCCTTATTTTACTTTTTCCTCTCCACTAACATAAAATGCACTATCCTAAAATGCAACAAACATAAAATGCACTAAATTGATCAACTAACCTAAAATCAGTGATAAAATGCACTAACCTAAAATCGATATCTACTAACAACTTAAAAAAATAATACATATATGGAAAAAAAAACATCATCATATCATCAACAGGAAAAATAGTATTTTTCTAAAAATCTATCTTTTGCATATATACATCAACATATATATACACTAACCTAAAATGCCGCCAACCGGGACCAAAGGCCGCCGGTTCCCGCCCTTTGCGCTGCCGAAAAAGAGGCCTTTGGTCCCGGTTGGTGGCACCAACCGGGACTAAAGGGGGCATTAGTCCCGGTTTGTGCCACGAACCGGGACCAATGCTCTTGCTATATATACAACACTTAGCAGTTTTCGCCAAAATCCATTTGTTTCTTCTCGCCCCGACGCCTTCTGCTCCTCGTCGCCGTCGCCGTCAAGCCCTGCCCCGATGCCGTCAAGTTGGTCCACCTCGCCGCCGCCGCCGAGCCAGTGCCCCGACACCGTCACCGCGCCCCGCCGCCCCTGCCGGCCCCGACCCCGTCGCCGTCGCCGCGCGCGCCGCCCCTGCCCCGACCCCGTCGCCGTCGCCGCGCGCGCGTCGCCCCGACCACACGCCGCCGCCTTCGTTCCGGCCGCCGGCGCCCTTTCCTCTTTTTTTTGTGCATTTTATGTATATGTTCTCTGTGTATATATGTATATGTTCTCTGTGTATATATGTTCATATATGCAAAAGTTAGATTTTAGAAAAACTTTATATATGCAAAAGTTTATATCTACAAAAATTTATACATATATGTAAGTATATATGTATGTATAGATGTATGTATGTGGATACATGAGGGGGGTCGATATACCCACTCTCCGATAGCATAAGACATTAAAGCATTTCAAATGAACTCTGAAAAAGTTAAAAGTTGGCATGATATCATAAATTGACCCACATAGCATGTGCATGTACAAAACGGACAATGGTATCATACTCGTCAGTTACAAAGTTGGCATGGTATCATCATAATAGTTGCGGGAGAAAGTCTTCACTTTTTCTTCGCTTGTGTCATTTGCTTATTACGCCGTAACCATGGATAATCTTCATCGTTTATCAGGATGCTGGGGTCAGCCTTGACTTTGAAGAGGATGCACCGCATACCGGGCATGCGTTCAGATCCTTGTACGCACCGCGGAAGAGGATGCAGTCATTAGGGCATGCATGTATCTTCTGCACCTCCAATCCTAGAGGGCATACGACCTTCTTTGCTGCGTATGTACTGTCGGGCAATTCGTTATCCTTTGGAAGCTTCTTCTTCAATATTTTCAGTAGCTTCTCAAATCCTTTGTCAGGCACAGCATTCTCTGCCTTCCACTGCAGCAATTCCAGTACGATACCGAGCTTTGTGTTGCCATCTTCGCAATTGGGATAAACTCTTTTTTGTGGTCCTCTAACATGCGATCGAACTTCAGCTTCTTCTTTTGACTTTCGCATTGCGTCCTTGCATCGACAATGACCCGACGGAGATCATCATCATCGGGCACATCGTCTGGTTCCTCTTGATCTTCAGCAGCTTCGCCCGTTGCAGTATCATCGTGCACATCGTCTGGTTCCTCTTGATCTTCAGTAGCATCACCGTATTCAGGGGGCACATACTTGTCATCGTACTCTTCTTCTTCGCCGTCTTCCATCATAACCCCTATTTCTCCGTGCCTCGTCCAAACATTATAGTGTGGCATGAAACCCTTGTAAAGCAGGTGGGTGTGGAGGATTTTCCGGTCAGAGTAAGACTTCGTATTCCCACATATAGGGCATGGACAACACATAAAACCATTCTGCTTGTTTGCCTCAGCCACTTCGAGAAAATCATGCACGCCCTTAATGTACTCGGAGGTGTGTCTTGAACCGTACATCCATTGCCGGTTCATCTGCGTGCATTATATATAATTAAGTGTGTCAAAAATCATTACAGAACATCATGAATAGATAATTAAGTGACTAAATTAATAGAAGTTCATCATCACATTAAAACCAAAGTACATACATAGTTCTCATCTAACAACATAAAGCTCTGCAGAGCATCTAAATTAATTAAACCATACACTGAAACTATGTAAAACATTTCAATGCAAAAACAAATGCGATCATAATCGCAACCAATGTAACAACTGATCCAACGGCATAATGATACCAAGCCTCGGTATGAATGGCATATTTTCTAATCTTTCTAATCTTCAAGCGCATTGCATCCATCTTGATCTTGTGATCATCGACGACATCCGCAACATGCAACTCCAATATCATCTTCTCCTCCTCAATTTTTCTAGTTTTTTCCTTCAACAAATTGTTTTCTTCTTCAACTAAATTTAACCTCTCGACAATAGGGTCGGTTGGAATTTCCAGTTCAACAACCTCCTAGATAAATAAAATCTATTTCACGTTGGTTGGCATAATTGTCATAAACAATAAATGAACCAATAGTTATGAAAAGATAATATATACCACATCTGAATCATAGACAAGACGAGGGCCGACGGGGGCGGATACCAAAACCATCGCACTATATAAGATGCAATAATAAAAGTAAGAAAATTAAGATTTTTTTTCCTTTCAGAAAGAAGATAAGAACAAGAGGCTCACCACGGTGGTGCCGGCGACGAGATCGGCGCGGGCGATGTACGGTGGTGAAGACGGGGACGGGACGTGATGGACCGCTAAACGTAGACAAATATTGAGGAAAATGGAGCTTGGAGGTCGAGCTTGGAGAGGAGAAAGCTTAAGTAGTGTGGCTCGGGCATTCCATCGAACACCTTGTGTGCATAGTAGGTGAGCTAGAGCACCACAAAGCTCTCCCCTCGCCGGCCACAAAAAACAGAGCACTGGGAGTGCTCTGCTCGCGGGCGAGGGGTAGATATAGGCAACTAATTGGTCCCGGTTCGTGCCACGAACCGGGACTAAAGGGCAACCTTTGGTCCCGGTTCATTCCACCAACCGGGACCAATGGTGGTGGGCCAGGAGCGGGGCCCATTGGTCCCGGTTCGTCCCACCAACCGAAACCAATAGGTCCTGCCGAATCGGGACCAATGGCCCACGTGGCCCGGCCGGCCCCCGGGGCTCACGAACCGGGTCCAATGCCCCCATTGGTCCCGGTTCTGGATTGAACCGGGACTAATGGGCTGACCCGGCTTGTGTCGTGGTTCTAAGCCTGACAGTAGAGTGGGGGGTAGGTATGGAGAGGCAAGGTCCTAGCTATGGAGAGGTTGTAAGCACAAAGGATGTACGAGTTCAGGCCCTTCTCGGAAGAAGTAACAGCCCTACGTCTCGGAGCCCGGAGGCGGTCGAGTGGATTATGAATGTATGAATTACAAGGTGCCGAACCCCTCTGCCTGTGGAGGAGGGTGGCTTATATAGAGTGCGCCAGGACCCTAGCCAGCCCACGCAGGAGAGGGTTTAAGGTGAGTTAAGTCTGGGGCGTTACTGGTAACGCCCCACATAAAGTGCCTTTACTATCATAAAGTCTACTTGATTACAGGCCGTTGCAGTGCAGAGTGCCTCTTGACCTCCTGGTGGTCGAGTGAGTCTTCGTGGTCGAGTCCTTCAGGCCAGTCGAGTGAATCCTCGTTGGTCGACTGGAAGGCGACCTCTTCTAAAGATGTCCTGGGGTAAGTTACTTGGATCAGGTCCATGACCCTACCCTAGGTACATAACCCCATCATTAGCCCCCAAATGGATTGAGGCTTCGAGTGAAGAAGGAGTTGATGTCGTTTCCGATTAATCTTTGTGCTCCGGTTGTGCGCTGTTCTGGACCAAAGAATCCCTTTGTCGACAGGAAACAACTTGCCTTCAGTCGACTTGATCCATTCTGTTTTTGCGTCGAGTGATCTTTCAGGCTTCGACGATCTCCGAACGACGGATCGCCGGAAACACCGCGCCTGACAGACTGATTTGTTGCTCGCGGATTCCGCGGGATGCGAAATTTTGGGGCGCGCGCGAAGCGGGGCGGACCGCGGCGTTCGGATGGGACGGGGCATGGACGCCTCGATCTTCGCGCCGCCTTTTTCGCCACGTATCCCGTCTGCATAACTGTTCCAGATATGATTAGATCGACTGGGCCCACCTGTCATCCACTCGGAAGGGACCTTATAAATGTGCCCGGCGAGGATTTCTGTGCTGCGCCTTAGCATTCTCCCCCTCTCTCTGCTTCCTTCCTCCCTGCTCAGCGTGCTCGCTCTCGCCCCCGCACCACTTCCCTTCGCGCATCTCGCCAACGACCATGGCCAAGGAGAAGACGGCGGCGCTGGAGCGTGCAAAGAAGGCATCGGCGTCGAAGAAGGCGAAGGGGAGATCCACCAGCCGCGGAGGGTCCTCGTCCAGATCCCGCCTGCCGAAAGGCTGGGTCCAAGGAGACTGGATCCAGTCAACCATCACTGAGAATGACATTCTCGACATGGCCAACGAGGGCTTGATCCCCCACGGAGCTGCGAGGCTTCCGGGGAAGGAGTGGCAGCCCCAGCCAGAAGAGGGTGAGTGTGTGCTTTTGGCCACCCATGTTGATCGCGGGTTTTCCTTGCCGCCGAGTGTTTTCTTTCGTGGCTTTTTGAACTTCTTCGGAGCGCAGCTCCACCACTTTACCCCAAACTCCATTGCCTATCTTTCCGCGTTCGTGTCCATGTGTGAGGGTTTCTTGGGCTGTCGACCGCACTGGGGTTTGTTCAAACATATATT
Organism: Triticum dicoccoides; assembly: GCF_002162155.2. NCBI lineage: Eukaryota > Viridiplantae > Streptophyta > Magnoliopsida > Poales > Poaceae > Triticum > Triticum dicoccoides. Next base: position 50,982,590 of record NC_041391.1, read on the forward strand.
CACGTGTCGATCTCAGACCGTGAAGAAGGCGAGCCCAGGTGATGAGAGAACCCGAGTCGTCCAAATGTGCGGAGGCCTGGGGATTCAGGTGAGGAATAAGAGCACCTTCCCGCCCATGACCTTTCCCGAGTCCGACAGAGGCTGGCAGTCGACTTGGTTCTACTGCCAGGTCCAGTCGACGCCAGGGCAGTCGAGTGGACTCCCTCCGTTCACCATGGACCGAGTGAGCAAGCCTTCCCCTCTGAAGCTGATTCCGGAGGAGAAAGCTGACGTGAAGATGTTGATGGAGCGCGTGGTGCAGTTGGTTCGGGAGGGAGTGACGGGCATGGACCTCCTGGAGGTTTTCCTCAGGCGTCGCATCCAGCCTCTCCAGTTCCGGAGCCACTGCATGTGGTTGTACTGTGGGACCGAAGACGAGACTAGAGTCCATCCAGAAGCAGTCGACGATGTCACTCTGGAAAGATGGATGATAGCCGTCACCGGAAACAAGGACAACCCACGCGGAGCCAGAAGGATTCCTCCACTCGACCACAACAGTGATCCAAATAAGGTACACTTGCCCTGCTCTCCACTGCATTCTTGTCACATTCATCTCTGTTTACTCTGCCGACTGGTCGACTGATCATTGTCTTGATATCTGCTAGGCCCTCACCGAGCTGTACTCGATGCCCAATGGGGCACAAACTCCGACTGAGGAGGGTGAGGCGAGTGGGGGCGAGAGCCAGGACGAGGAGGAATGGGACTCGGACGTTGCAGGGGACGACGACGACGATGATGATGACGACGGCGATGATGATGATGCCGAAGACGAGGAGGAAGAGGAGGAGGTCGTGCCACCGCGCTCGGAAAGGCGGTCGAAGCTCGTCCACGACCCTTCGACTGAACGTGGCAAGGGGGTTGCGACGCAGTCGACCAAGCGCCCTAGGACCACTTCTCCAGCGCCGACTGAAAAGGCGCCGAAGCAGCCTAGGGGGGCTCCGCCAAAGCCGACCAAGCTCCTGCCGAAGATGAAGGTGTCCATCCCCACCATATCAGGGTAATTGTGCTGCTCATATTTTCTTATTCTGTGCGAACTTTATCTCTGGTCGACGCTGAAGTTAGTCGACTGATCCTTTGGAGTTGCAGTGCTGCTACTTCTGAGACTTCGGCCCGGGCTGATGACCACGAGATGGAGGATGCAGCAACTTCGAACCCAGGTACTGTATTCTTAACATCGTTCTTAGTCGACTGACTCGCGATCTCTGATCCTGATTCTTCTCCGCAGCTCCACCCAATACTGTTATCAATCTCCCTGATGACGACGAGGATGAAGAACCACTGGCACGCAGGAGGAGTCGGAAAGCGTCCGCCAGTAAGGTGCCTCAGGATGTGACGGCGCCTGAGATTCTGACTGTGGAAGAAGAGAACACCACTCGACACACGGTGTCCTTCGCAAATCCACTGACGAGTGCTTAGCAGCCCTCCCTCTTCACGACGCACCACGTCCCAGAGGACCAAGCTGGCGCAGCGAAGGAGGCAATACGCCAGGCGGGACTCATGATGGAGCAGCTGAAGACCATCCGGGACGCGAGCCAGGCAGCTTATGACGCCAGCTCTGCCCTCCAAAGCAATGTCCAGGTCAGTCGACCGCTGTTTGTTCTGTTGGATATGCTACCAAAAACTTTTCTTTTCCGGAATTTATAGTAATCACCCACTGGGTGTGTCGAATAAACTCCGTGTTAGCGGGGGCACGCTGAGTGCACCCGCTGGGTGTAGTCCCCAAGGCTAAGGTCGACTGCTGGCAGTCGGCCTTAGGCTTTATGATGTCAATCTTTCTGTCAGTCGACTGGTCGACTGGATTTCACAAACCGGTGGGGGCACGCTGAGTGCACCCACTGGGTGTAGTCCCCAAGGCTAAGGTCGACTGCTGGCAGTCGGCCTTAGGCTTTATAATGTCAATCTTTCTGTCAGTCGACTGGTCGACTGGATTTCACAAACCGGTGGGGGCACGCTGAGTGCACCCACTGGGTGTAGTCCCCGAGACTGTGGTCGACTGCTTGCAGTTGATCACAGTCTTAGAGAATGCATCTCGCACTTTTTTTTTGAGGTCGACTGGTCGACTTTGTCTTCAACAGGATTAGTGGGGGCACGCTGAGTGCACCCACTGGGTGTAGTCCCCGAGACTACGGTCGAATGCTTGTATTTGGCTATAGTCTTAGAAACGTGTGTTTATCCCTTTTTCACTCGGAAGTGAATTATATTTGACATTTAGTCGATTGGTTCTTCACAGAACTCCTGTGATCTTGTGGCTCGCTACTCAGAGCTGGAACAAAAACATACTCAAGTCGAGCTGAGCTTGAAGCTGGTTCAGGAGAAGCTGACAAAGGCAAAGGAGGAGACCGAAGGTATGTTTGGTGAGACCCTGACGACTGCTTTTCCCCTTGCTTGTTTCAGCATCTGATCTTGCTGTAACTTGCAGGTAAGGTAAGGGAGGCCCAGCAGAAGAAAGACCTTGAGCTAGCTGAGAAGATCAAGCTTGCTGACGAGAAGTTAGCTTCAGTTACCAAGCTCGAACAAGACAATACCAATCTGAAAGCTGCTCTTGGGATTGCCAACAAGGAGGTCAGTCGACTGAAAACTGACAAAGCTGCCCTGACCGACCAAGTCAGCAAATTGACTGAGAAGAAAACT
>NC_041391.1:50986204-51060626 GCF_002162155.2 Triticum dicoccoides
TCACTCGGTAGGATTTTTATAACTTAGGCGAGCACGAGGCTGCAGCTAAGCCTCCGAGTGGAAGGCTGGCTTACCACTCGGTAGGATTTTGATAACTTAGGCGAGCACGAGGCTGCAGCTAAGCCTCCGAGTGAGAGGACTGCCCTTCACTCGGTAGGATTTTGATAACTTAGGCGAGCACGAGGCTGCAGCTAAGCCCCCGAGTGAGAGGGTTGCTCTCTACTCGGTAGGATTTTTATAACTTAGGCGAGCACGAGGCTGCAGCTAAGCCTCTGAGTGGAAGGCTGGCTTACCACTTGGTAGGATTTTGATAACTTAGGCGAAACGGATTCGCAGCTAAGCCTCCGAGTGGGAGTCTGGCTCACCACTCGGTAGGATTTTGATAACTTAGGCGAAACGGATTCGCGGCTAAGCCTCCGAGTGGGAGTCTGGCTCACCACTCGGTAGGATTTTTACAAACTTAGGCGAAACGGATTCGCAGCTAAGTCACCCACTGAGGGGAATTTCATTGGACAAAAAATAAAAAGTGACAGATATTATGGAGGAACTATGACACTTATTATTTTGAGGTCCATGAACTACAGAAGTACTTTATTGCAACTCATCCGAGTGATAAAGCTTAAGTGTAAAACGGGCGGAGTAGCTCCGCGTTCCAAGCTCGGGGTTCGTCGATATTATGCTCGACGTTGTAAAGATGGTACGCCCCGTTGTGGAGAACCTTGGTGACGATGAAGGGGCCTTCCCAAGAAGGAGCAAGCTTGTGTGGTTTGTGCTGATCCACTCGGAGAACCAAATCCCCTTCCTGGAAGGCTCGACCTCTCACATTTCGGGCGTGGAAACGCCGCAGATCTTGTTGGTAGATGGTCGACCGGATCAGAGCCATCTCCCTTTCTTCCTCTAAAAGGTCGACTGCGTCCTGCCGCGCTTGTTCAGCTTCTGCTTCGTTGTAGATTTCAACTCGAGGAGCATTGTGGAGAAGATCACTCGGCAAGACTGCTTCAGCTCCATAGACCAAGAAGAATGGAGTTCTTCCGGTCGACCGATTAGGCGTGGTCCGCAGTCCCCAGAGTACAGATGGAAGTTCGTCGACCCAAGCTCCAGCCGCGTGTTTGAGATCACGCATCAGTCAAGGCTTCAGTCCCTTGAGAATCAGTCCATTAGCTCGCTCTGCTTGTCCATTCGACTGCGGATGGGCGACTGATGCGTAGTCGACCCGTGTGCCCTGGGAGTCGCAGAAAGCTCTGAATTCCTCTGAGTCAAAGTTCGACCCATTATCCGTAATGATGCTGTGCGGGACTCCATATCTGAATATTAGTTCCCTGATGAAGCTAACAGCAGTACCGGTGTCAAGGCTCTTGATTGGTTTAGCCTCGATCCACTTGGTGAACTTGTCGACTGCCACCAGTACATGCGTGAAGCCACTTCGTCCTGTTCTCAAAGGACCGATCATGTCCAGCCCCCAAACTGCAAAAGGCCAGACGAGTGGGATGGTCTTCAAAGCTGACGCAGGCTTGTGCGACATATTCGAGTAGAACTGACATCCCTCGCACTTATCTACTATCTCTTTTGCCATCTCATTCGCCTTAGGCCAGTAAAATCCGGCTCGGTATGCTTTGGCCACGATGGTCCGAGAGGACGCATGATGACCACAGGTCCCCGAGTGAATATCATTGAGGATGAGTCGACCTTCTTCTGGTGTTATGCACTTCTGACCGACTCCAGTCGCGCTTTCTCTGTATAATTGTCCTTTGATTACGGTAAAGGCCTTAGATCGACGGACGATCTGCCGAGCCTCTTCCTCATCCTCCGGAAGCTCTTTCCTCAAGATATATGCGACATACGGAATCGTCCAGTCGGGAATGACCACCAAAACCTCCATGATCAAGTCGACCACCGCTGGGACTTCAACTTCAGTCGGATCTGTGGCGCTCTTGGGCTGCGGAGTTTCTTCGGTGAAAGGATCTTCTTTGACTGACGGAGTGTGTATATGCTCCAAGAACACACCACTCGGAATGGCTTCTCTCTTGGAACCTATCTTTGCTAGATCATCAGCTGCTTGATTTTTCAGTCGGGGTATATGATGGAGCTCCAACCCCTCGAACTTCTTCTCCAGCTTCCTCACTGCACTGGAGTATCCAGTCATGGCTGGGCTTCTCACGTCCCATTCTTTCATCACCTGATTGACCACTAAATCCGAGTCGCCATAGACCATTAGGCGACGGACGCCGAGTGAAATGGCCATGCGCAACCCATATAGGAGGGCCTCATATTCTGCCTCATTGTTGGAGGAATCAAAGTGAATCTGGAGCACATATCTGAGCTTATCTCCTCTGGGGGAAACCAGGACAACCCCAGCACCGGAACCATTCAACATCTTAGAGCCATCGAAAAACATGGTCCAATGCTCCGAGTGAACTTCAGTCGGCTGCTGTTGTTCAATCCACTCGGCGAGGAAATCTGCTATCGCCTGGGACTTAATGGCTTTCTTTGCCTCAAACTTGATATCAAGGGGAAGAAGTTCAATCGCCCATTTGGACACTCGACCAGTTGCATCTCTGTTGTGCAAAATCTCTGATAGTGGAGCGTCGCTGACGACTGTGATGGAATGGTCAGAGAAATAATGAGCAACCTTCTTTGTGGTCATGTATATTCCATACACAAGCTTCTGATAATGAGGATATCTCTGCTTGGATGGAGTCAAGACTTCAGACAAATAATACACTGGGCGCTGAACTTTGAGAGCTTTTCCTTCTTCTTCCCGCTCGACCGTTAGCACAGTACTGACGACTTGTCCTGTGGCTGCGATGTAGAGCAACAGAGGCTCTTTGCTGATTGGAGCAGCAAGCACCGGCTGGGTGGAGAGCAGAGCTTTTAGCTCGGCAAACGCTGCATCAGCTTCTGGACTCCACTCGAACTTGTCAGCCTTCTTCATCAGTCGGTAAAGAGGCAGTGCCTTTTCACCGAGTCGTGAGATGAATCGACTTAATGCGGCCAAGCATCCAGCAAGCTTCTGGACATCGTGCACTCGCACAGGGCGTTTCATTCGGAGAATAGTGCCAATCTTCTCTGGGTTAGCGTCGATTCCCCGTTCGGAAACGAGAAAACCGAGTAACTTGCCACCAAGAACTCCAAATGTGCACTTTGATGGATTGAGCTTGATATCATACCTTCTGAGGTTGGCAAATGTTTCGGCGAGGTCAGCGAGCAGGTCGGAACCTTTTCGTGACTTGACAACAATATCATCCATATAAGCTTCCACATTCCGACTGATTTGGGTGAGTAGACACTTCTGAATCATTCACATAAATGTGGCTCCGGCATTCTTGAGGCCGAATGGCATGGTGATATAGCAGAAGCACCCGAATGGAGTGATGAAAGCTGTTTTTACCTCATCGGGCCCGTACAGACGGATCTGGTGGTACCCGGAGTAAGCATCTAAAAAAGACAACCTCTCGCATCCCGCGGTCGAGTCAACAATTTGATCTATGCGAGGGAGAGGAAAGTGATCTTTCGGGCAGGCCCGGTTGATGTGCTTGAAATCAATGCACATTCGGAGCGACTTGTCCTTCTTAGGAACCATGACGACATTAGCGAGCCACTCGGAGTGGTATATCTCTCGGATAAATCCTGCCGCCAACAGTCGAGCCACTTCTTCACCGATGGCCTTTCTCTTCTGGACGGCGGACCGCCGAAGATGCTCTTTGACTGGTTTTGCAGACGAGTCGACTCTTAGGCGATGCTCAGCCAGTCCCCTGGGAACACCTGGCATGTCAGCGGGCTTCCATGCAAAAATGTCCCAGTTCTCACGGAGGAACTGGATGAGCGCTTCTTCCTATTTTGGGTCGAGTGTTGTGGAGATGCGGGTCGGAGTTACTTCGGGATCGGTCGGGTGAATGTGAACAGGCTTCGTCTCACCGGACGACTGGAATGCAGACTCTGTGGCGGGCTTCTTGGATCGCAGCAAGTCACTCGGATCTGCGTTTTGCTTGTACTCTTCGAACTCGACCGCTGTCACTTGGGAATCGGCAATCTTGGAGCCCTTCTGAAAGCACTCCTCTGCCTTTTTCCTATCACCGGTGACAGTGATCACACCTTTGGGACCGGGCATCTTCAATTTGAGGTACACGTAACATGGTCGAGCCATGAACCGTGCATAGGCCGGCCTCCCCAAAATGGCATGATATGCACTTTGAAAATCCACGACCTCAAATGTCAACTTTTCTTTGCGAAAATGCTTCGAATCACCAAACACTACGTCCAAAGCTATTTGGCCGAGTGACTCGGCCTTCTTCCCTGGTATAACTCCATGGAAGCTCATGTTACTAGTGTTCAGTCGAGACATCGGAATGCCCATACCTTTCAATGTGTCTGCATACAATAAGTTCAGCCCACTTCCACCATCCATCAGCACCTTTGTCAGTCGAGTGCCTTCGACAACTGGATCGACCACCAAAGCTTGCCTCCCGGGGGTGGCAATATGAGTCGGGTGATCAGATTGGTCGAATGTGATGGGTGTTTGAGACCACTTCAGATAATTTGCCTTTGCTGGGGCAACCATGTTCACCTCTCGGTTAATCACTTTCAGTCGACTTCTGCTTTCCACATCTGCAAAGATCATCAGAGTGGAGTTGATATGCGGATATCCTCCCTCACTGTCCTCTTTGTCTTCGGCCTTGTCCGACTCCTTCTCCTTGTCCTTAGACTGTTTTCCCTGAAACTGCTGGATCAGGAGTCGACATTGGCGAGTGGTGTGCTTTGGGTAAATGATATTCCCCTCTTCATCTTTCTTCGTGTGAATGTGACACGGCATATCCATCACGTCGTTCCCTTCTTTATCCTTTACCTTCTTGGGGTTCCAGGATCCTTTTGGTTTCCCCTTAAACTTTCCTTGAGTCACGGCCAGGGCCTCTCCAGGAGCTGCCGGTTCAGCCTTCCGCTTCTGTTTCCGACTGGTGTTTCCTTTTTCCGACTGACTCGGCTTGTGCTTGCCGCTTCGGAGTCGGTTTTCTTCTTCGCCGTTGGCGTACTTGGTAGCAATCTCCATCATCCGACTCAAGGTCATGTCACCGGTTCGACCAAATTTCAAACTCAGTTCTCTGTTCTTGACGCCGTCTTTGAAGGCGCATACTGCCTGATGATCAGAGACATTTTCCACAGTGTGGTGCAAAGTGATCCACCTCTGAATATACTCTCTGAGAGTCTCATTAGTTTTCTGCACGCAGACTTGCAACTCTGTCAATCCCGCTGGTCGCTTGCAAGTCCCTTCAAACATTCTGACGAACACTCGGGACAGATCTTCCCAAGTGTAAATGCTGCTAGGAGGTAATTGAGTCAACCATGCCCTGGCAGAACCTTCCAACATGAGGGGTAAATGCTTCATGGCCACCTCGTCGTTCCCACCACCGATCTGAACTGCCACTCGGTAGTCTTCAAGCCAAGTTTCAGGCTTAGACTCACCAGTGAACTTGCTGACTCCTGTTGCCAACCTGAAATTGGGGGGGATAACTGCGGCTCTGATAGCTCTGCTGAAACATTCAGGACCAGAAACATGTACTCGACTGCTCGTGGGTACATCTCTGTCGAGTGCGCCTCGATGGGCTCTGTTCCGGTCGACCAACCCTTGCACGATAATGGATCGCGCGTCGAAGCCTGGCTCTCTGGGGTCAACTGGAACCCTACGCCCTGTACTGTACTGACGCCTATCATCTGGCTGCCGAGGAGCGTAAGACCCACCCCTCGGAGGGGAATAGGGCACTCGACGCCTATCATCTCGGTCGAGTCTGTCGCCATATTGATCTCGCCGATTCTCACGCCCTTCGCGCCGCGGAGGCGATCTGGGGCTGTGAGCCGACTGAACCGTATTCACAGTGACAGATCGACTGTGAATTCTGTTGCGCGACTGAGACACGGCTGAATTCTGATCTCCTGCCGCCCGGAGCAGATCCCTGATTTGCAGCAAACCTCTGCCAGCTTCCGACTGCGAAGGCTGAATGGACTCTGCTATACGGGTCGCAGCTGCTAAATTCTGAATTGGGGTTCGATATACCTGAGTCGGCGGGAAGAGTTGACGTCGACTGGTGTCGGGAACTCGTTGCCGCGCGCGCTCGTCGAGTGCTCGCTGAAGGTTCTCCAGTCGAGTGCGCTCGGCCAAATTGGCCAGACGCGCCTCCTCCAAGGCACGAGCCTCGGGGGTTTCTCCTGCGATGGGAATACGCAGGGGATCCTCGTTCCTGCGGCGAAGCTCTTCTCTTTGCAGAGAGTCGAGTGGCTCGGGCTGGTACTCTTCGTAGTCTCGTGCAGGGTCGCCGCCGTCACCTGCTCCACCACCACGGGCGAAGCCAGGAGGGCTGTGGGGCCCGTCGACCATCAAGATTTCCGCCGCTCGATCACTGCTTCCGCACTCGGATGCAGTCTCTCCGGAGCCAGTCGACTGATCGAACAAGCTGTAGAGAGATTCGTTGGGCTCGATTGCCGCAACTTGTATAGTGGCCGATTGGCGAGCCACCGCGTGACTCACCCATCGCTGAAGCCTCGACCGACCTGAGCGCTTGCGCTGGCGGGAGACTGGGAGGGTGGACGATGGAGGAGCCGACCGATACTGGGTCGACGGTTGCCGCAGCAGAACGCCGCGGACACATGCGCGAAAATGCGTCGCACCGCGGACGGGGAGCGCGTCTACGTCGAGTGGAGCCTCCTGGAGCCATGCGGAGTCGTCGGCGATGAAGGTGAGAGTGCCGAGACGGATCTCTTGACCCTTGACCAAAACTCCAGCAGACACCATGATGAGAGTACTCGGAAGAATCGCAACTTCTCCACAAAATCGCTAAAACACCGGCCCCACGGTGGGCGCCAACTGTCGTGGTTCTAAGCCTGACAGTAGAGTGGGGGGTAGGTATGGAGAGGCAAGGTCCTAGCTATGGAGAGGTTGTAAGCACAAAGGATGTACGAGTTCAGGCCCTTCTCGGAAGAAGTAACAGCCCTACGTCTCGGAGCCCGGAGGCGGTCGAGTGGATTATGAATGTATGAATTACAAGGTGCCGAACCCCTCTGCCTGTGGAGGAGGGTGGCTTATATAGAGTGCGCCAGGACCCTAGCCAGCCCACGCAGGAGAGGGTTTAAGGTGAGTTAAGTCTGGGGCGTTACTGGTAACGCCCCACATAAAGTGCCTTTACTATCATAAAGTCTACTTGATTACAGGCCGTTGCAGTGCAGAGTGCCTCTTGACCTCCTGGTGGTCGAGTGAGTCTTCGTGGTCGAGTCCTTCAGGCCAGTCGAGTGAATCCTCGTTGGTCGACTGGAAGGCGACCTCTTCTAAAGATGTCCTGGGGTAAGTTACTTGGATCAGGTCCATGACCCTACCCTAGGTACATAACCCCATCAGCTTGGACCATTGCCCCCTTTTCTACTAGTGATGCTAACCAATTGTCTTCCTCTTCTCTGACCATCATTATTATCTGATTACTAAGCTCTAACTTTTTCACTGCGCCCGTGTAGGAACATGACACTAATACCCTCCAGTAATATATCCCTTTTTGTGGTAACATTAAAATCTGAAATCTGTATGTGTGGCATGTATATCTATATTACTCAAGCAGTCAAGAATGAAATCTGAGAAGAATGGATGTAAATCCATACTCAAAAATTCTCCCCCATGTTTGTAGGAGATATAAAGAGGGGAAGAATGCGCTGAGTGTGGTACTTTTACGGTGGAGAGATGTGATCAAACTCCAAGACAAATTCATTAACTTTGCCACTTCTTCCATCAGAGGAAGGGCAACTCTGCCCATCCATGGCTGGACTAGACAACTGGAATGGGTCGACCCCTTACCTTAAGCAGCTCCTCCCAAGACTTCACTCTGCTGCTATCAACGACTCCGTACCCGTAAAGAAGGCGCTAGAACTTAATGACCCCCAGGATCCGTTCCAACTGCCGCTCCTTAGATGATTTCCTTATCTTCAGAAGTATTCTCCAGAACATTCAAACCAACACAGCAGAAGACGATAATGGGAGCTGCTCTTGGGGAAATCATATCGCTGCTCTTCCAAAAAAGTCTACTTTCAGCTCCTTGCTCATGATTAAGCCCCTTATGGTCCAGTAAGTGCACTACCAAGCATAAGGGCTTCAAGTGACTCACTGCTAAATGACAGACTACCACAGTTTTCCAGTCAAATTTTCTTTTATAAACTTTCTGTTCAGATGACAAAAAGATTACCAACAGATTTAAAAAGAGCAACAAAATATTAACTACCATCATTTTTGTAAACCCCATTTACCAATATCATAGACCTTTCCTGAGAAAAAAGCTGACATTATCTGAAAATTCTGAGGACAAAACTTAGACAGTTCAAAAAATAATACCGAGGTGGAGGCATCGACGATTGAGTAGCTGATGAAGCATCGTAGTGATCATCAACTGGATCACAATCAAGCTTGTTAGTTGTAACAACGATGTAACAATATCTTATCAGCTAGCTAGCACCATTACCATCAAATCTAGAACAAAACTGAGAGTCATTGCAACAGAAAATATATACAGGGAGGAGCATATCCTTTGCTCTGCATGGACCCACGCATAAAAATTTCATCATGAACACTAACAAGCTTCACATAGATTCTGCACTGTTACAAAAAAATTGTAAAATATGGTTAGCCAGTAATGCGAATTAAGCCTGTTACATAATTGTGCCCTTCCGTCTTAGGCTCTCTCTCATGTCACTCCCGTCCCTCCCCCGTGCGGTGGCGCCGCCCCGCACCGGGGAGCCCCCGCCCTCCTCCTACAGCCTCGCCCCTCCTCCGCTCCCCTCCGCCGCCGTCGCCCGGAGCGTCACAGGGCAAAGCCCTTGTGGCGTGGCGGCGGCGGCGGTTTCTCCTCGGATCTCGATCTGGTTGGGAGGCGGCGCTCCTCTCCGGCCAGATCGGCGGCGACATGGAAGTAATGCGGCGGTGGCGGGGGAGAACGGCACCAGCAACGGCGGATCTGGCCTTGACTCATGTCGGGCTAATTCGTTGTGCTACCGATGTCAATCGTCGTCGGGGCACTGCTCCTGGACTTGATCTGCAACACGAGGACGTCTGGGGCGCCAGCCCTATGCTTGGTGGTGGTGGCCTTCTTCTTCGTCGGAGTTGGTCGGCCGGCTGGCTCTGCTCGCATGGTCTTGCAGTGACCGGCGGCTTGTCCGGTCGGCGGTGACGGAACTTGGCCGGTGGCAGCGGCAAAGTTCTATCTGGATCCCGGGGCGGCGGCCCTGGAGGGTGGCGGACGGTGAAGCTCGGGCTTCCCGCGACGGCATGGCGTGGTGCAGTCCCTGTCCAAGGTGGATCTGTGATGGCGATCTGCTATGGATTGGTTCGAATCAGAGACGGTGACGAGCACGCGAGATCCTTCTCGGCGGCTCTCGCGGCTTGGCGAGGCGGGGTGGGAGCCCTCCTCCTAGGCTCCAGTGGTGGCACACTCAGGCAGTGGCCGGTGCGCCAGGGATCCCATGGTGGCACTGTTGCTGCGGTTGGTCGCCGGATCTAGGCGGCTGGATCTGGGGCTTTGAAGGCGGTCGAGACGGTGCACAGGTTGTTGGGTGGATTTCTTGGGACGGAACCGGGTGAAAACCTGATCTTCGGTCGATGGCCGGAGCCGCTGATGACGATGCCCTTATCATCGTTTCCTTCATGAAGGCATCATCGAGGTGAAGCTCCTAACTCCACTCAATACCTTCGGGGGAAACCCTGGATCAGCTGATCGGATGTTGGCGACAATCATGTGTCGTAACCTCCTTGGGGGGCGCATTCTTGGAGATGACCAGCGGACGACTTCTTTGGTGGAGCGGTGCTTCATCCATACATTAATGGCGACGGATCTGGACGGTGTGGCGCAGTGCAGATTCGGAGTTCGATGTGGAAGGATGGACTCGCGCAGGAGGACGACGCTGTCTGGCGTTGTGGTGGCGTCGATGGCAGAGAGACCTGGCACGGTAGATGCAACAGTACAGCTCTGAAGATGGACTCGTGGCAGGTGGCTGCGGCGGCCTCATACCCGAGAGGCGTCCTGGTTGAGGAGTGCGCCGGACTAGTAGGTACCCCATACCAGGCCGGCGTTCTGGTTGGGACCTCAGGTCTTAGATGTTTAGGTTTGGTTGTGATGTCTGTTTGGTATTAAGCCCAAACTATCAGCGCCCCTTCATCAATTGCATAGGTGTAGCGACAGTTGTTGCTTAGAGGTGGCTTCAGTCTTACTGTTGTATGCATCGCCCAGATGCAGAGGCTGGGGGTCATCCTCCTTTTCTAAAAACATAATTGTGCCCTTGTATGCACAATTCAGCTCATCTTAAGAAGGATAAAATATGATCAAACATTGACTCCTTGTCAATTTCCAAGAAGCCGCTTAATATGGACCTCACTAAACTCAGAATACGCCGAGTTATCTGTTCGGATTAGTCCTGATATCTTCAAACATAATGTACATGGATTTGTTAACAAACTGTTCAGAGAAAGGAAGAAATATTTGGAACTGCTAGCAATTTAAACTACCCACAATCTTACAGGTTAAAGAGATTCAGACAAACGGATTTCAGTATGAAGCATCACAAATACATCTGTCTAGCATGGAACCGCTAAGAAAAGAACACATAAAAGAAACCCACTCGTCTTACCTCCTCAGGCCTTGTTCGGTTAATCCTCTTGCCACAGGGATTGAAGGGGATTGGGGAGGTTTGAGAAGGATTTTGACTTGCAAGGGATTTAATCCCCTTCAATCCCTTTCAAACCTCCTCAAACCCTGCCAAACCGAACAAGGCCTCAAGATAATTACACAACCACAGACTTTTACTTTCCAGTGGTTCAAGGACGTCTATCACCCATCTCAGACAAGCTTGAAATTAGCCTCTTGTCCAGCAACACGCCGATTGACTCAGCTTCCCTGATCAGCTGCCGGCACCTGGCCATCCTCCCTGCTGCGGCATAGCCTTCAATCAAATTACAGTATATGTCACTGGTCGGAACGAATCCAGCCTCCTTCAACCTTGACAGGTACCGAAAAGCCCTTTCTGGATCACGCAATGCCACACACAGCTTCACGATGACCCGGTACGCCGGCAGGTCAAGAAGACAGTTTGCCTGTTCCATTTCCCAAACCAGGGCCAACGCCTCTCGGTGCCTCCCATCACGGGAGCGGCTGTGGATCACTGTGGTGTACATCACAACAGTTGGGTTCCCGCCAGACCCTCTGAACCAGCTGAATAGGCTCTCCACGGCTGCGTACCGCCTGAGCTTTATGCAGACCTTCATGACAGCTGTGCAGTCCTGCTGGCGCAGGTCAAAGTCTGGCCTCTCACCGAGCTCATCGAGCAGTGCAGCAGCGAGCCCATAGCCTTCAGGTGTCCGGGCAACCTCCAGAATCAGCTTCGCGTAGATGCTCGGGTGCAGTGTCCTCTTGTTCATCCTGGCAAGTTCAAGGAGCTTGCGTGCCAGGCCTACTTTGCCTGCCCTGATGAACCCCCTCGCCATGGCTTCGAGGACAGCGCGGCTCGCCGAGGGGACGCATTCCTCAAGCGCAGACTCCATCTTCAGCTCGTCGAAGCGCGCCAAAACCTCGATGGTCGAAGCGAGGATCCGGTCATCAGGGAACAGAGGCACTGCCTTCTGCCCCTGTGCCCAGCACAGTGTCTGAAGAGCTCTCTCGGGAAGCCCCATGTGCCCGAGCTCCCGGATGGTCATGGACAGGGAGCCTTTCCGGAGGAAGGGGACCCAACGGTCCAGCACTTTGCACACATCGGACTCCGGCGGGAGCGCGGCGATCTCCTTGGCAATGCCGACGAGGACCTCGGGGTTCTTGCGCACCTTGTCGCTGAACATGGAGCGCGAAGCCAGCCGGATGTGCTGCGTCGGTGTCGGTGTGACGGGCGGCCTCGTCTTGTGGGGCAGCGGCAGCGGGAGAGGCCGCTGCGTCGCCGGGTTCGGCGGCTTCACTGGCTTCTGGCGCATCGGCCGGGCAAACAGCGCCGAGATGGCTTCAATCTCGTCCTTGCTCCATTCTGAACCACCCTCTTCCTTATCCGCAGCAGCGTCCTCTCCGTACGCCTGCTGCTTACCGTATGCCGATTCCTTGGCGACACTTCCATTGGATGACCCAGCGCAAGAGACCCGGGCAGTAGACCTGCAGCTGCAAAGTAACTTGGCGCCGTCAGTCTTAACCAATGCTGGAGCCAGGGAAATGCCGCCAGGCAGCACGGAGAGCGGCGGCCAGCTCGCCAGAGAAGACATGGCCGGCGAAGAACTCTCTCCTCGCCTCTTCCACCCGCCCCTTGCTGGGTGCTGTGACCACCCGTGCTAGAGGGCACGTGGCACGGAGAAAGCACCGCGCGGTCGGTCGCTTGAACCGGCGAGGCAATCCGACGAACACCTTGAGTGCAGCCCGGGGGGGTCGGCCTCCCTCAGCCACTCCAGCTGGCTCCGCCGGCCTTGTCAGCTCGACCTGGCGAGCGCGTACGGCCGCAGCGCACTGCAAGTGCGTGCTCGGCGCCGCCGCGAATCCCACGTCCGTCCCGCCGGCCGCCGCTTGTGGGAGCGGGAGGCCGCGCTGCCGTGAGAGGATGTGGGGATTGATTTTTTTCATTTTTTCTCGCTTCGAGTCGTCTCGGCAGAAGCAGCAGGCAGCCGATGGATTATTTTTAATATCTCGCCTACTCCGCGAGATGTAGCTCTGGCTCGCCCACAGCAAGCAGCCCAGTCCCAGTAACGGATGTACACCTTCGATTCTCCGTTTGTTTCTTTTGGTTCGTTTTTTCGGTTTTCTTCGTTTTTGCCTGGTATTTACATTTCTTCATCGTGTTTCTTCAGTTTTTTGGGGTTACTATATTTTTTCTGCTTTTCTTCATCAGTTTCTTCGGGTATATTCGTTTTTATTTGGCATTTATTCACCGATTTTCTTCATGTGTTCTTTTTTTCAACACATGCTTAATTTTTTAAACCACATTATGCATTTTTCATAAACATGTGGAATGTTTTATTATACACATTGAATGATTTTAAATACATATTTTAAATTTTGTATACATATGTTAAATATTTCTTAAATGCAAGCTGAATATTTTCTTTAATGGCACAAAAACATTTATGTTAAACCACGTGAACATTTGCATACATTCAATATTCTCAAAATGTCACAATTTTTTCAGAAATGTGAGAATATTTTCTTAAATAGTCATGTACATATTTTTAATGTTACAATAAATATTTTGTACTATGCAAAAGAATATACATTGTGTAAAGTTTTCTAAAAATGCCACCATATATATTTTGGAAATATGCGAACAGTTTTTTTAAATGTCATGTACAACCTTTTAAATGTGTGAAACAATTTTTTTTTCATTACACAGACATTGTTTTTACATTGTACACGCATTACAAAAATTCACATACATTTTTAAATGCGAGAAAAAAATATAGTTGTCAAGAACTTTTTTAATGCTATCGACTTATTTTAAAAGTTGCAAACATTTTTTAGCACTTCTTGACATTTTTTTAATGTGCGCTGAACATTTGTAAATTTAAAACAAAGTTTGTTTCCATTATAGAAATATAAATCAAATTAATAAAAAGAAGATAAAACATGTGCTAGGGAGCCAGTGATCCTCCTGCGCGGTGGGCTGGCCGATTTATGCGGTATTGCAGGCGACATTCCGCTCATTATCGACGTTGTGCCCATTTATGGAGTCGTCTCACCAGAAGCAGCAGCAGTCAATGAACTTTTTTTATGCTAGTAGCCGATGGATGATAGCTCACAAGCGGAGAACAGATCACAAACGAACGTGTAAGCTCAAATAAGGCCCCTTTTTTTATTTTTACACGTAACTGACGCCCAATAGTGTGAGCAGGCTGTGTCCAGGCCAGGGCTGATGCTTACGTAACTGAGAGAGAGAGAGAGAGAGAGAGAGAGGGCCAGCTTCCTCATCGCAAATGAATGTACTGTCTCTGAACCACTTTCCCCTACCTCGGTTCTATCTTCCTCTTGATTCCCCTGTCTAAAAAATGCTACTCATGTATCCCAAATTCCTCCTTTGATGGTACTGTGAGTAAGATCGTGACATTTGGTATCTGAGCCACCAATCTACCCGCCAAAATTCCAGAAAAGTTCCCCACCATTCTAGTGCACATCACTCCTTCGACGAAAATCCAAGGCCAATATTTTTTATCATGGCAAAGAATTTAGCAGTTGATGATTGTTTCCATTTCATGTTCTAAACAATGTCTAGGCCATTATATGTGAAGAGTCACTTGTACGGCTTCATAGTTCTGATGTTGGAGATGATGCCAGGTCGACACACCTTGGATCCACCCGTACCAATGTGCAACTCGACATTGTTAACTAGGCAAAACCCTACTTGCTTGACAGGCTAAAGCTCGCCTAAATCGACCCAATTCAAGGGGCAATACGACTCCAAACAAGCTCCCGAGGTGGCGCTTCTAACATTGAACTGTGTGGCTCGGGAGCCCACACTTAGGCCTTGAATGAAGGAGGTCCTTGAGACGCTCGAGCAAATTGAGGCAATGGAGCGCCAAATAAATGTTCATTTGCTATGTTGCTTCATGAAATGGACCTGCACATTAACTTGATATGGGTTTGTGATTAGTCTATACTGCTCATTTATCATTACTATTGTAAAACATGGTTTGCCTTTCATAGTTTGTTGCCATTTTACTGTGCTCCCATTCGATAATATATACTGTCTATTAATTATGCTTCTGTATGGTTCTTCTTGTATCTACATCCTTTGTGACAATAAGGAAAATTATGTCGATGAGCGGGGCACATGGAAAATTATGTTGATGATCAATAACCATATTGGGGCATAAGGCCCACGCTACTGTGTCAAAGCCTACGCCACACACTGATGGGGTATACCACTCGGAGAGCTCCAATTACACGCTTTTAGTGTGGAAATTGTCCCCAAAATACAAATTACGTGTGCGGGTCGGCCGGACTAACAAGCATCGTGCGCCTGCCATTCCGCATGAAAATGGTTCTTTCGACCTTTTTTTACGTCAACTAGTGTATTTTCTTTTCCTGCAAAAAAACGATTGTATTTATTTTGGTTTAAAAGACATTCCAATGGGTTTTAAAAAATATTCACACATTGCGAAAAATGTACATGAATCTGGAAAAACTTATACGTGAAAATTTACAATGTTCACGAAACTATAAAAGTTGATATTTTGTTAAAAGAGTATTCATGATTTTTTATGATTTAGTTTTTTCACCAAATTCTAAAACTTTCCATGAATATTAAAAATATTTAAATTTAAAAACATTCATAAAATTTATTTTTTTAATGAATTTATAAAACTGTTCATGAGTTTTTCAAAGGTGGTTGTGAAATTTAAAAATAAGAAATGAAGGGGGAAACACGCAAAATAAATAAAAGACCAAAAGAAAACAGGTAAAACGTACAGAGAAAAACATAGAAATAAAGAAAAAAAAAAGGAAAGACTGGGTTGAATCTTCCCAAAACTAGAATGCATGGGCCGGACCATATGCGCATAGTGGTGCAAAAGAGTAGTAAATTCCCACGACTCATTCACAGGCCCAATTCATCTAAAAAATGCACAAGCCCGATTCACCCTTATGCCTCAGCTATAACCTGATATCCCCTAGGGTTTTCCTAGGGTTCCACCCATCCTCTGGCGATTTTGCCAGAGTCCACGTTAAATCTCGTAGGATCGCCGGGGTTTCCCCGATAACCAGCGAGATCAACCATTGCTCGGTGGGTGTATGTAGGCGCATGGCTGAAACAGTGTCGAGGGAGGTGGAGGCCCAGGGGTAGATCGGGCGACGGCAAGTGTGGCGATGGCGCCGTGTGGGGGGTTTGAATCGGAGGATGGCGAGCGAGTTTGGGAGGTGGGAGCAGATGAGCAGGCGGGTAGAAGGGAAGGATTGGGGCGCAGATGGGGGGATTCGACGGATGAGGAGGAGGATTACGGTGAAGATGTTGGCGCTGATCCAGACCTGGAGAACCAATTTGCGGGGATGAGGTTGCACGGGAAGGAGGAAGAAGATCGATTTCTCGGCTGAGGTTAATGATCTGGTCAAGGACGTCCGCTGGCTTGCATTGTTCCGGGTTCACACCACTAAACCTTTTAGTCATGCGGCACTCCTGTCCCAGATGCGTAATGCTTGGACGACAGCGCAGGGGGTCACCTTCAATATCAAGGGGCCAAATCTTTTTTTGGTCCAGTGTCACTGTTTGGGGGACTGGAGGAAGATAATGGAGGGAGGTCCGTGGCTGTTTCGAAGGGCACCGGTAGTTTTGCAGGAGTATGATGGCTTCTCAGATGTCAATGAGTATAAACTCAACATGGTACCGCTGTGGACAAGGGTTAAATGCATGCCTGATGGTCTGATAAGGAAGAGACAGCTTGCTGAAAAAGTGGCGGCGAAAGTTGGCGACCCTCCCTTCAATGTGATTGTCAATGAGGGGCGCATCAACCTAGCTAGCACCCTGCGTGCAAGGGTGTTTGTTGACGTGAACACACCGCTGGTTCGCTTTGTTCACATAACTTTGAAGGAACGAAAGAAATACAATGTTTTTTATCTGAAACTCCCGGACTTTTGCTATGCGTGTGGACTCATGGGACATCTTGCGGATGAATGTGGGGATGGAGTGCATGACCCGAGATCCTTTGAATGGGGTGAGTGGCTGCTGTGGGAACCGGAGATTCCAGCGGGCCAAACTTTTGGTGCCTGGGGAAGAGGTGATGGTGGAGCTAGAGGAAGAGGAAGGGAGGCAGGTAGAGCAGATCGGGGGGTAGAGGCTGGGGAGTATCGGCAGGAGGCAGTGGTAGATGAGTTGCACCAGGGGCCAAGTCACCAGCACTGCAAAGCATGGACTTGGATTTTACTGATGCTAATCACGACCGTGGCGACAAGGGAGCTCGCAAACGGCTGGTTAATGAGGATGGTTCTCTTACTATTATGGGGCAGCCCATTTCAAACCTTGCTGGGAAGGTCGCGGGGATGATTAAGTTACTTGAAGGTGCTACCCCGAGCTCAAGCAATACCGTGACAGCATCCACACCAGAGAAAGATCCGCTGGTCAAGAGGAGGAAGCAGCAAGATGATGATTAGATGAACAAGGCACAAGCAATGGAGGCGGCCTCCTTCGAGGAGGACCGTCGAACCAAATGAGAGCTTTATGCTGGAACTGTCGGGGGATTGGCGACCCTGCGGCAGTTCATGAGCTCCGCGATCTCGTGGGGGCTAGTGCGCCGTCGGTTCTTTGCATTGTGGAGACTCAATTAGCAAAAAATTGAGTGGAAGGTTTGGCGGTTTCTTTAGGTTTTCAAAACAGTTTTGCAGTAGCCAGTAGTGGTCGTAGTGGTGGTCTATGTATTTTTTGGAAGGCGGATGTTAACTTGGTAATAAAGAATTTTTCGTAATATCACATTGACTCCTGGGTTTCTAAACTAGGTTCTGAGCAATGGCGCCTAACATGTTTTTATGGCAAGGCAAACCGGAGCCTGAGGTACAAAACATGGGATACAATGAAAGGCCGAGGGGAGAAAGCACGCTCCCTTGGCTTTGCATGGGCGATTTCAATGAGATACTTCGCCAGGAGGAGCAGATGGGTCCTAATCCTCGCGATAGCGCTCAGATGGAGGGGGTCAGAGAAGCGGTGGATGTATGTGAGCTGGTGGACTTGGGATATATGATGACCCACAAGTATAGGAGATCTATCGTAGTCCTTTCGATAAGTAAGAGTGTCGAACCCAACGAGGAGCAGAAGGAAATGATAAGCGGTTTTCAGCAAGGTATTCTCTACAGGTACTGAAATAAGTGGTAACAGATAGTTTTGTGATCAGATAAATTATAACGAGCAACAAGTAACAAAAGTAAATAAAGTGCAGCAAGGTGGCCCAATCCTTTTTGTAGCAAAGGACAAGCCTGGACAAACTCTGATAATAGGAAAAGCGCTCCCGAGGACACATGGGAATATCGTCAAGCTAGTTTTCATCACGCTCATATGATTCACGTTTGGTACTTTGATAATTTGATATGTGGGTGGACCGGTGCTTGGGTACTGCCCTTACTTGGACAAGCATCCCACTTATGATTAACCTCTATTGCAAGCATCCGCAACTACAACAAAAGTATTAAGGTAAACCCAACCATAGCATGAAACATATGGATCCAAATCAGCCCCTTACGAAGCAACGCATAAACTAGGGTTTAAGCTTCTATCACTCTAGCAACCCATCATCTACTTATTACTTCCCAATGCCTTCCTCTAGGCCCAAATAATGGTGAAGTGTTATGTAGTCGACGTTCACATAACACCACTAGAGGCTAGACAACATACATCTCATTAAAATATCGAACGAATACCAAATTCACATGACTAATAGCAAGACTTCTTCCTTGTCCTCTAGAACAAACGTAATTACTCACAAAGCATATTCATGTTCATAATCAGAGGGGTAATAAAGTGCATAAAGGATCTGAACATATGATCTTCCACCAAATAAACCAACTAGCATCAACTACAAGGAGTAATCAACACTACTAGCAACCTACTAGCACCAATCCTAGACTTGGAGACAAGAATTGGATACAAGAGATGAACTAGGGTTTGGAGATGAGATGGTGCTGGTGAAGATGTTGATGGAGATTGCCCTCTCCCGATGAGAGGAGATTTGGTGACGACGGTGGTGATGATTTCCCCGGCAGAACAACTCTGCCAGAGCCCTAGATTGGTTCCGCCAAGGTTCCGCCTCGTGGCGGCGGAGTCTCGTCCCGAAAGGTTCCTTCTTATTTTTTCTCATCGAAAGACTTCATATAGGAGAAGATGGGCATCGGAGAGCCACCAGGGGGCCCACAAGGTAGGGGGGCGCGCCAAGGGGGGGGGCGCCCCCCACCCTCGTGAGCAGGGTGTGGGCCCCCTGGCCTTCATCTTTGGTGATTATTTTTCTTTATTTATTTTAAGGTGTTCCGTGGAGTTTCAGGACTTTTGGAGTTGCGTAGAATAGGCCTTCAATATTTGCTCCTTTTCCAGCCCAGAATTCCAGCTGCCGGCATTCTCCCTCTTCGTGTAAACCTTGTAAAATAAGAGAGAATAGCCATAAGTATTGTGACAT
This sequence comes from Triticum dicoccoides, assembly GCF_002162155.2. NCBI lineage: Eukaryota > Viridiplantae > Streptophyta > Magnoliopsida > Poales > Poaceae > Triticum > Triticum dicoccoides. The sequence continues at coordinate 51,005,325 of NC_041391.1, forward strand.
AACGTGAAATAACAACCCATAATGCAATAAATATTGTCACAAAAGTATGATGCAAAATGGACGTATCAACTCCCCCAAGCTTAGACCTCGCTTGTCCTCAAGCGAAAAGCCGATAACAATAAATATGTCCTCATGTTTAGAGGTAGAGGCGTCGATAAAAATAAAATACGGACATGAAGGCATCATGATTATTTCATAACAGCAATATAAATATATTTTGTCATATGATTACTCATGTTCAAGTGATGATCTTTTCACAAAGGCAAAGCATGAATCAGAAACCTTATTGGCACTAACAATTATAATCTCAGTCATTGAAGAAATTGCAATTTATCATAACATCGGAAAGAGTCTATGTCAGAGCTCAAAAGCAAGTCCACATACTCAACTATCATTTAGTCCTTCATAATTGCTAACACTCACATGATACTTGTGGTTATGGAGTTTTAACCGGACACGGAGAAAGATAGGGGCTTATAGTCTTGCCCCACAACCTTTTACCTCAAGGGTAATGTCAACTATAATAATTCATGCTCCCCTACATCCAATTAGATATATATATCATACTCTTTCCAACATGTCGAGCTTGCCAAAGGATAAAATAAAAAAAAAGAAAAAAAAGAAAGGTGAAGATCACCGTGACTCTTGCATAAGGTAGAGCATAATAATAAAAGATAGGCCCTTCGCAGAGGGAAGCAGAGGTTGTCATGCATGTTTAGGGTTGATGCACAAAATGTTAATGCAAAAGAACGTCACTTTATATTGCCCCTTGTATGTGGACCTTTATTATGCAGTTCGTCGCTTTTATTGCATCCACAACAAGTTCGTACAAAGCTTATTTCTCTGCACTTATAAGTCATGCATATTTAGAGAGCAATTTTTATTGCTTGCACCGATGACAACTTACTTGAAGGATCTTACTCAATCCATAGGTAGATATGGTGGACTCTCATGGCAAAACTGGTTTAAGGGTATTTGGAAGCACAAGTAGTATTTCTACTTGGTGTTGAGAATTTGGCTAGCAAGAGGGGGAAAGGCAAGCTCAACACGGTAGAGGATCCATGACAACATACTTTATCTTGGATGTAAGAAAACATAACTCATTATGTTGTCTTCCTTGTCCAACCTCAACTCTTTAGCATGTCATATTTTAATGAGTGCTCCCAATCATAAAAGATGTCAATGATAATATATCTATATGTGAAACCTCTGTTTCCTTATTACTTCCTATTAATTTCAACAATGACCAAAGCTATATTTGCCAACTCCCAACAACCTTCAATCATCATACTCTTTTCTATTGTGAAGTCATTACTTTCACTAAGATCAATATGAACTCTTTGATTCTTTTTATTCTTTTTCTTCTAATCACCCAAGATCATGGCAAAATAACCAAGCCCTTGAGTCAACACTAATCTTTATTATATAGCTCACGGACTCGATTACAAAGAAGGATCATAAAGAAAAACTCAAAACTAGATCATGTCATGACTTTATTCTACTAAATCAAGATACTACTAATAGGATCGAACTAAGAAAAAGGGTAAAGATAGGAATTGTGATGGTGATACGATACCAGGGCACCTCCCCCAAGCTTGGCAGTTGCCAATGGGAGTGCCCATACCCATGTGATTATTTCTCCTTCTTTGTTGTTGGCGTAATATTCTTGGTGATGATTCCCCTCAGAATACGGTTCTCCTCCTCGAGCTTATTGAGTTGCTGCTTGAGGTCCATTATTTCCTTGTGAAGCTTTCCTGTAACGGCTAAAGATCCTTGCACCCAAGGATGTTGCATAGCTACGGGAGAACAAGAGACACTCTTCCTCATATTTTCATAGGAAAGAAATTTAACATTGGAAGGGATAACCGAGTTTGGAATAGCTGAGCTCTATAGTTCCCCCATCGTAAACCCAGCTCGGAGGCGAGAGGTGACTTCTTGATCTTCCATGGCATCTACTCTCATCAGGTCAACCTCCATCTCTTCCTCCATTGCCGGCCCAAAGTGGTCAGCGTCACTGTTTGCCCTTGGTTCCGGTGCCGGGTTAGATACCCGGCTCTCTCCGACCGACTCTTGAGAAGACATCTTGCTTTAATCTGTAGCAGCAACAGCTCGAAACGAAAACAGAGGATATTTGCGTGATACGGGAGTCAAAACCTTCAGGAGTATATATAATGAATTTTTACCGACCAAAATACGTATCGTTCAAGAAAACAGAGTCCGGAGGGCACACGAGGTGCTCACGAGGTAGGGGGGCGCGCCCTCCACCCTCGTGGAGGCCTCGTGTCCTCCCCGGACTGCTACTTATTTTTCTATTTTTCTAAATATTCCAAAACGGAGAAATATTGCCTTAAAAATTGTTTTGGAGTCGGTTTACTTACCGTACCACATACCTATTCCTTTTCGGAGTCTGAAGTGGGCTGGAAAGTGTCCCTTATGTATTCCTCCGGGGTTACGGTTTCAATAATATTAGTTTCAACATTCATAGGATTACCTGAGATATAGTGTTTGATCCTTTGACTGTTTACCACCTTCGGATTTGTGCCTTCGAAGTTGTTGATTTTTATGGCACCGGAACGATAGACATCCTCGATAACGCAAGGACCTTCCCATTTAGAGAGAAGTTTTCCTACAAAAAATCTTAAACGAGAGTTGTATAGCAATACATAATCACCTACATTAAACTCACGCTTTTGTATCCTTTTGTCATGCCATCTTTTAACCTTTTCTTTAAACAACTTGGCATTTTCATAAGCTTGGGTTCTCCATTCATCAAATGAGCTAATGTCAAATAACCTCTTCTCACTGGCAAGTTTGAAATCATAGTTGAGCTCTTTAATAGCCCAGTATGCCTTGTGTTCTAGTTCAAGAGGTAAGTGACAAGCTTTTCCATAAACCATTTTATACAGAGACATACCCATAGGATTTTTATATGCAGTTCTATAGGCCCATAATGCATCATCAAGTTTCTTGGACCAATTCTTTCTAGACCTATTGACAGTCTTTTACAAAATTAATTTGAGCTCTCTATTGCTCAATTCTACTTGACCACTAGACTGCGGGTGATAAGGAGATGCAATCCTATGATCAACGTCATATTTAGCAAGCATCTTACGGAAAGCACCATGAATAAAGTGTGAACCACCATCAGTCATTAAATATCTAGGGACTCCAAACCTCGGAAAAATAACTTCCGTAAGCATTTTAATAGAAGTGTTATGATCAGCACTACTAGTTGGAATAGCTTCTACCCACTTAGTAACGTAATCAACAGCAACTAAAATATTAGTATATCCATTAGAGGCAGGAAAAGGTCCCATATAATCAAAGCCCCAAACATCAAATGGTTCAATAACAAGTGAATAATTCATAGGCATTTCTTGACGTCTACTAATATTACCAATCCTTTGACATTCATCGCAAGACAGAACAAACTTACGGGTATCCTTAAAGAGAGTAGGCCAATAAAAACCATATTGCAATACCTTATGTGCAGTTCTATCTCCAGCATGGTGTCCTCCATAAGCTTCGGAGTGAAACTTGCGTAGGATCAGTTCCTGTTCATGCTCAGGTACACAACGTCTAATGACACCATCTACTCCTTCTTTATAAAGATGTGGGTCATCCCAAAAGTAATGTCACAAGTCATAGAAAAACTTTTTCTTTTGTTGGTATGTGAAGCTAGGTGGTATAAATTTAGCGACAATATAATTAGCATAATCAGCATACCATGGAGTGCTACGAGAAGTGCTTATGACATTTAATTGCTCATCAGGGAAGCTATCATCAATAGGTAGTGGGCCATCAAGAACATTCTCTAACCTAGACAAGTTGTCTGCAACGGGGTTCTCAGCTCCTTTTCTATCAATAATATGTAAATCAAATTCTTGCAGCAGGAGAACCCATCTAATGAGTCTAGGTTTTGCATCCTTCTTTTCCATAAGATATTTAATAGCAGCATGATCAGTGTGAATAGTAACTTTGGAATCAACAATATAAGGTCTAAACTTATCACAAGCAAACACAACTGCTAAAAGTTCCTTTTCGTTGGTAGCATAATTTCTTTGAGCACTGTCTAGAGTCTTACTAGCATAATGGATAACATTTAATTTCTTATCAACTCTTTGCCCTAGAACATCACCTACAGCATAATCACTAGCATCACACATAATTTCAAAGGGTAAATTCCAATCAGGTGGCTGAACAACAGGTGCAGAGACTAATGCCTTCTTAAGTATTTCAAATGCTTCTACACAATCATCATCAAAGACAAATGGTACATCTTTTTGTAATAAATTAGTCAGAGGCCGAGAGATTTTTGAGAAGTCCTTAATGAACCTCCTATAAAATCCGGCGTGACCAAGGAAACTTCTTATACCTTTGATGTCCTTGGGACATGGCATCTTTTCAATAGCATAACCCTTGGCTTTATCAACTTCAATACCTCTTTCAGAAACTTTGTGCCCCAAGACAATACCTTCATTAACCATAAAGTGGCACTTTTCCGAATTCAAGCCAAGATTAGTTTCTTCACATCTCTGCAAAACTCGAGCAAGATTGCTCAAGCAATCATCAAAAGAGGAACCATAGACGGAAAAATCGTCCATGAAAACCTCACAAATTTTCTCGCAGAAGTCAGAGAATATAGCCATCATGCATCTTTGAAAGGTAGCAGGTGCATTACATAAACCAAAAGGCATACGTCTATAAGCAAAAGTACCAAAAGGGCATGTAAAAGTAGTCTTTGATTGATCTTTAGCCGACACAGGTATTTGAGAGAAACCAGAATAGCCATCTAGAAAGCAATAGTGTGTGTGTTTGCATAATCTTTCTAGCATTTGATCGATAAAAGATAAGGGGTAATGATCTTTCTTAGTAGCTTTATTTAATTTACGGAAATCAATTACCATCCTATAACCTGTGATAATTCTTTGCGGAATCAACTCACCTTTATCATTAGGGACAACAATAATACCTCCCTTCTTAGGGACACAATGGACAGGACTTACCCACTGACTATCACCAACGGGATAAATTATACCTGCCTCCAGAAGCTTGAGTATTTCTTTTCTTACCACTTCTTTCATTTTAGGATTCAGACGTCGTTGAGGATCATGAACTGGTTTGGCATCACCTTCCAAATTTATTTTATGTTGACATAGAGTGGGACTGATGCCCTTAAGATCATCCAGAGTATATCCAATAGCAGCACGGTGCTTCTTCAGAGTTTTCAATAATCTTTCTTCTTCATGCTCTGAAAGGTTAGCACTAATAATAACATGATATATTTTCTTTTCATCAAGATAAGCATATTTAAGATTATCAGGCAACGATTTAAGCTCAAACACGGGATCACCCTTGGGTGGAGGAGGATCCCCTAGGATTTCAACAAGAAAATTGTGTTGCAGAATAGGTTCCTATTTAAAGAATAATTCATCTATTTCCCTTCTTTCATTCATGAACATATCATTTTCATGGTCTAGCAAATAGTGTTCTAAAGGATCACTAGGAGGTACAACACTAGAAGCAAGACCAATAATCTCATCTTTACTAGGCAATTCTTCCTCACGATGTTGTTTACTAAATTTAGAAAAATTAAACTCATGAACCATATCATCCAAGCCAATAGTACATTCTTTTTGCAGTCTATCTTAGCATTAACAATATTCAAGAAGGGTCTACCAAATATAATGGGACAAAAGCTATCTTGTGGAGAACCAAGAACAAGAAAATCAGCGGGATATTTGGTTTTTCCACACAAGACTTCAACATCTCTAACAATTCCCATTGCAGATATAGTATCTCTATTGGCAAGTTTAATTGTAACATCAATATCTTCTAACTCAGCAGGTGCAATATCATGCATAATTTCTTTGTATAAGTCAATGCGTATAACACTAGCACTAGCACCCATATCACACAAGCCATGATAACAATGATCTCCTATTTTAACAGAAATAACAGGCACACCTACCACAGGTCTATGTTTATCTCTATCACAAGGTTTAGCAATTCTAGCAGTTTCACCCTGGAATTGAATAACATGCCCATCAATATTATCAGACAAGAATAACATGCCCATAACATGCCCATCTTTAACAATAGCAATATTGGGTTCTACTTTGACTTGCTCAGGAGGTGTAAAAGTTCTAGTATTGCTTTTACGAACAACAGTTGAAGCTTTAGCATGATCCTTCATTCTAACAGGGAAATGTGGTTTCTCAACATAAGAAGTGGGAACAATAGGATCATTATAAGTGACAATTTTTTCTTCAACTTTAATAGGTGCAGCTACTTTTACTTCTATGGGAGGATGATATTTCAACCACTTCTCCTTGGGTAGATCAACATAAGTAGCAAAAGATTCACAGAAAGAAGCTACTATCTCAGAGTCAAGTCCATATTTAGTGCTAAACTTACGGAAACTATCGGTATCCACAAAAGATTTAACACAATCAAACTTAGGTGTCATACCTGACTCCTTACCTTTGTCGAGGTCCCAATCTTCAGAGTTGTGTTTAATTCTATCCAATAAATTCCATCTGAATTCAATAGTCTTCATCATAAAAGAGCCAGCACAAGAAGTATCGAGCATGGTGCAATTGTTATCAGAAAGCCGAGCATAAAAACTTTGCATAATCACTTCTCTTGCGAGCTCATGATTGGGGCATGAATATAACATTTATTTAAGCCTCCCCCAAGCTTGAGCGATGCTTTCTCCTTCGCGAGGCCAAAAATTATATATATAATAGCGATCACGATGAACAAGATGCATAGGGTAATACTTTTGATGAAATTCCAATTTCAATCGTTTATAGTTCCATGATCTCATATCATCACATAGCCTGTACCATATCAATGCGTCTCCCTTCAAAGATAAAGGGAAGACCTTCTTCTTAACAACATCATCAGGTATACCTACAAGCTTAAATAGTCCATAAACATCATCCACATAGCGTAGATGTTCATCATGATGCTTTGTTCCATCTCCTGTAAAAGTGTTAGCTAGCAGTTTTTCCATCAAACCCGAAGGAATCTCAAAAGGAGTTTCATATTCAATAGGTTCAGTAGGTTGAGTAGGTTGAGGAGAAACTCTTTGCTCTACTGGACGGGGTGAAGATACCCCGAACAAGCCCTCAGACAATTACTTTCCATAGTAACAAGTGACAGAAAATTTCAGCACACTAAATAAAATATTCCTTACCAAATTCCACCTACCAAAGGTGCTTCACTCCCCGGCAACGGCGCCAGAAAAGAGTCTTGATGACCCACAAGTATAGGGGATCTATTATAGTCCTTTCGATAAGTAAGAGTGTCGAACCCAACGAGGAGCAGAAGGAAATGATAAGCGGTTTTCAGCAAGGTATTCTCTGCAAGTACTGAAATAAGTGGTAACAGATAGTTTTGTGATAAGATAAATTGTAACGAACAACAAGTAACAAAAGTAAATAAAGTGCAGCAAGGTGGCCCAATCCTTTTTGTAGCAAAGGACAAGCCTGGACAAACTCTTATAATAGGAAAAGCGCTCCCGAGGACACATGGGAATATCGTCAAGCTAGTTTTCATCACGCTCATATGATTCGCATTCGGTATTTTGATAATTTGATATGTGGGTGGACCGGTGCTTGGTTACTGCCCTTACTTGGACAAGCATCCCACTTATGATTAACCTCTATTACAAGCATTCGCAACTACAACAAAAGTATTAAGGTAAACCTAACCATAGCATGAAACATATGGATCCAAATCAGCCCCTTATGAAGCAACGCATAAACTAGGGTTTAAGCTTCTGTCACTCTAGCAACCCATCATCTACTTATTACTTCCCAATGCCTTCCTCTAGGCCCAAATAATGGTGAAGTGTTATGTAGTTGACGTTCACATAACACCACTAGAGGCTAGACAACATACATCTCATCAAAATATCGAACGAATACCAAATTCACATTACTACTAATAGCAAGACTTCTCCCTTGTCCTCAAGAACAAACGTAATTACTCACAAAGCATATTCATGTTCATAATCAGAGGTGTAATAAAGTGCATAAAGGATCTGAACATATGATCTTCCACCAAATAATCCAACTAGCATCAACTACAAGGAGTAATCAACACTACTAGCAACCTACTAGCACCAATCCTGGACTTGGAGACAAGAATTGGATACAAGAGATGAACTAGGGTTTGGAGATGAGATGGTGCCGGTGAAGATGTTGATGGAGATTGCCCTCTCCTGATGATAGGAGCGTTGGTGATGACAATGGTGATGATTTCCCCCTCCCGGAGGAATTGTCCCCGGCAGAACAGCTCTGCTATAGCCCTAGATTGGTTCTGCCAAGGTTCCGCCTCGTGGCGGTGGAGTCTCGTCCTGAAAGGTTCCTTCTTATTTTTTTCTCATCGAAAGACTTCATATAGGAGAAGATGGGCGTCGGAGAGCCACCATGGGGCCCACGAGGTAGGGGGGCGCTCCTAGGGGGGGCACCCCCCACCCTCGTGAGCAGGGTGTGGGCCCCTTGGCCTTCATCTTTGGTGACGATTTTTCTTTATTTATTTTAAGGTGTTCCGTGGATTTTCAGGACTTTTGGAGTTGCGTAGAATAGGCCTTCAATATTTGCTCCTTTTCCAGCCCAGAATTCCAGCTGCTGGCATTCTCCCTCTTCATGTAAACCTTGTAAAATAAGAGAGAATAGCCATAAGTATTGTGACATAACGTGAAATAACAGCCCATAATGCAATAAATATTGTCATAAAAGCATGATGCAAAATGGACGTATCAATATACTGGCTTAGACTGGACCTTCGAGAAACGTGTTACAGGAGGCCAGTTTTGTAGGGTCCGGTTGGACCATGCTCTAGCTTCGGCAAGCTAGTCGAATATGTTCCCGTTTGCAAGAGTGGAGCATCTAACAACAGTTAAGTGTGATCATAGCCCTATCCTGCTTATGAATGAGATGGAAGATGGTAATCATCGCTTTGTTGTGAAGAGACCGTTTCGCTACGAATGTGCTTGGGAAAGAGATGGCCGTTTCAAGGACTTTGTGGAAGCTGTATGCAATGACGATGGCCCTGCATCATCGGTGACGGAATTGGCTAACAAACTACAGTCGGTCGCCACTTCTCTATCGAGGTGGGGACGAAGCACATTTGGTTCGGTTCGGCAGGAGCAAAGATTGGTACGCCGGAATCTTGCCTTGTTGCGTGCAGATCCGATGAGGATAGGGCCAAGCGAGGAGGAACGTAACGTTGAGGAGCGCATGGTGGAACTGGCGTATAGAGAGGAAATTATGGTGAGACAATGGTCACGTATTACATGGTTGTCCGAGGGTGATAGTAACACCAAGTTCTTCCAGAGGAAGGCAAGTGCTAGACGGGCCAAAAATAACATAACACAGCTTGATCGTGTTGATGGGACTACTTGTACGGATCCGCCGGAACTGGCAAATATGTCTACGACCTTTTATTCGAACCTCTATACGTCGTAAGGAACAATAGGTATGGAAGAGGTTCTATCACACATACCGGTAAGGGTGGATGGTAATATGAACACCCGCCTGAATGCAACTTACAGTAATAATGAGGTTACGGAAGGTCTTTTTCAAATGTTCCCAACTAAGGCACCGGGACCGGACGTTTTCCCTGCACATTTTTTCCAGAAACATTGGGACTTATGTGGTGATGAAGTTACGAGAACTATAATCAGGGTGCTTGATGGTGTGGACTCACCGGAGGAGATAAATAACACGTTCATCGTTTTAATTCCAAAGATAGCAAGTCCAAAGGTTTTAGGACAGTTTTGGCCGATAAGCCTTTGTAATGTGATCTACAAGATCGCTTCAAAGGTCTTAGCTAACAGGCTGAAAGTAATCCTCCCCGAGATCATTTCCGAAGAGCAGTCGGCTTTTGTCCCTGGACGTCTCATCACAGACAACTTTATCACAACCTATGAATGTTTACATTATATGAAGACTAAGAGGGTGAAGGGAGACAGATACTGCGCTCTAAAGTTGGATATGATGAAGGCGTATGATCGCTTGGAGTGGTCGTATTTGAGAGCTGTAATGCTCAAGATGGGTTTTAGCCCCCGCTTCACTGAGACAGTTTTGAGATGTGTGACATCCGTATCCTTTTCAGTTCTGTTTAATGGAAGGAGTCTGGAGGGGTTCAAGCCTTCTCGAGAACTGCGCCAGGGCGATCCGAGCTCGCCATATCTGTTCTTGTTAGCAGCTGAAGGGCTTTCTTGCTTGTTGAAAGCTGGTGCAGGAGTACGAGGGATCACAGTTGCACCGAATGCACCATCTGTTAATCATTTACTCTTTGCTAACGATAGCTTACTTTTCTTTGAAGCAAATAATGCTAGTGCCACTCGGATTGATGAGCTATTGCGGGTTTATTGTAATGCCTCCGGACAAAGGATCAATATGGAGAAGTCATCCATTTTCTTCAGTAAAAGAGTACCCAATTCTGCTCGCGATTCCATCAAGAATATACTCACTATCCACAATGAATCGTTGACAGAGAAATACCTGGGCTTGCCATCGGATGTTGGAAGGGAAAAAGAAGGATCATTTAAGTATTTGAAAGATAGAACCTGGAAGAAGGTGCAAGGGTGGATGGAGAAGTGCTTATCAGCCGGAGGGAAAGAGGTACTTATAAAGTCTGTAGCTCAATCCATCCCAGCGTATTCTATGTCATGCTTCAAACTGCCAAGGGGCTTGTGTGAGCATATCAATGGTATCATCCGGAAGTTCTGGTGGGGAAGCAAGGATGGCCAACAAAAAACAGCTTGGGTTTCGTGGAAAACTATGTCAAAACCTAAGTTTATGGGTGGATTGGGCTTTAGGGATGTGGAGCTGTTTAAACTGGCACTACTCGCACGACAATCTTGGGGGCTACTACAGGATCTGAAATCGCTCAGTGCTCGCGTTTTAAAAGCCAGGTACTACCCTGATTGCCACCTTAGGTGCGTGCCCGTCCCAGGTTTGGCGCTCCATACTAGAGGGAAGAGATGTGTTAGCACAGGGGCTCACCAAACGCATCGGCTCTGGAACACATACGAATATATGGCATGACAAGTGGCTGCCGAGGGATTATAAGCTCAGACCAATATGCCCACAGTCGGCCAACCCTCTAGCTCTAGTATCGGATCTGATTGACCCCACCACTAGGTCATGGAACAAGCAAGTGCTCATGGAACATTTTATCGCTCCCGATGTTGAAGTCATTCAGAACATACCATTGAGTACCCGGGTACAGGACGACTTTTGGGCCTGGCACTACGACAAGAAGGTAGTTTTTTTGGTCCGATCTGCTTACCGTATGATTTGTGCAGTCAAGACACAGAGAGAGGATTGGCTTGATCGTCGACCGGGGCATTCAAACATTGTAGCTGATATGAACTCTTGGTCGCAGCTATGGAAAGTACAGGTTCCCTCCAAAATCAGGGTTTTCGTATGGAGATTAGCACCTATCTCGATCTCGACAGAGCTTGTGCGACATGAAAGAAATATGGCAGATTCACCAGCATGTCCGATTTGCAAAGCAGCTGAGGATACTTAGCGTCATTCCTTGCTAAGCTGCTGCATGGCCAGATGCATATGGGCTTTGGGTGACGAAGAGCTCCTTGAGCATGTGATTTCAAACCAGAACACTGATGCACGTCTATGGTTGTTTTGGCTGTTCGAATCAACAAGCCAACGTGATTTAACTCGTTTCTAGTGACAATGTGGGCAATATGGTGGGCGCGCCGGAAAGCAATCCATGAGAACGAGTTTCAAAGTCCGTTGTCAACCATGAGCTTCATCAGGCGTTTCTTGGAGGATTTGGATATCGTTGAATCCCAAATGGCGAGACCGGTGCCGGCGTCTGCTGCTCCGACAGCACGTGCATGGCTGCTGCCCGAGGGTGAAGCTGTGAAGTTTAACTGCAATGGTGCTTTATCCACCCTAGGTGAAAAGGGAGTGGCAGCCGTGATTTGTCGAGACAAGTCAGGGAAGTTTCTTGGAGCATCGGCACTTGTCTTTGAGGGCTTGATTGACCCGGCGAGTTTGGAGGCGCACGCGTGTAGTGAGGCCCTTGCCCTCGTTCGCGATCTGAATTTGTAGGAGTTGGTGATCGCGTCGGACTGTTTAGAAGTGGTCTCAAATATCAATACACGAGCATCACCAGTGTATGCGCCTATTTTGCAGGATATACACATTAGCATGAACCTTTTCTCCTCAGTTATCTTTCGTTTTGAACGTAAGAGAATAATTTCGAGGCCCACTCGGTTGCAAAAGGATCTGCGTCTCTGCGGGTGGGCCGCCAGGGATCCTTCCTGATATTGCTTGTATTCCGGATGTGATGAACTTTGAATAAAATTCCCTAGTTACCTTCAAAAAAAAAATCTATAACCTGATGAGTCACTTGCCCTGAGTAAACACATCATAGACGACAAATCGACGATGATGCTCCCAGGGCTCCTCTGATCGCCTTCCTCGACGGCTCAGCTCCTCTCGTCCCAATTACATCCGCCGCCTCTCCTAGGTCAGAGGAGCAACACCAGCCATGAACGGAGGCCGAAGGCGCGCTCCAATCCTTTCCCCAAACAGATTTCCTTCGGTTCGTGACAGTTCTAATCAAATCGAGATGGTACGTGTTCCTCTCTACTATCCATGTCCCGCCGGAGGTTTAATTCCTTGATTTTATTCTTTGTTAGATCTAGGAGAGTGCTCAAGAAGCCAAGAGGAAGGGGAGAGTTCATCCATTCAGTATCTGGCGAGGTCTTCTTGTCATCCGTGTGGATCCAACCACCGACATGCATATCGAGCCATATCCAGGTGCTTCTGTTCCTGCTTTTGACTTTTTTCTTTTGCAGCTTGTGTGGTACTGCTCGAGAGAGTTTTGTCCGGTTTGATAAGTTCTTAGGGACGAAATAAAAAGGTCCATGTGCTGGTAGAATCTCGAAAATAGGCGAGTTCCCGAGTTAAGTTCAGGCGTTAACTTTACATATCTTGTCGTAACACAAGAATCCTTTAGTGATAAATTAACTCATTAAATCATGCGTTATATGTGTGTGTGTGGTGGTGGGGGTGGGGGGTGGGGGGGGGATAGGCATATGATCCATCCTAGAACATCTTGATAAAGTGGTCTTATGTATAAAATCTCTAAAGACTAGGGCATATAATGAATAAAGAACAATATCTTTCTTCCCTCATGCTACATTGCAGATGAACAAGATGAATAGACTGGGAAAGCGAATAAAAGAACCTAGCCCATTGGTCTTAAGAATTTGGAAATTTAACAAGGTTATAGGATGATGGACAGGGGTCCAACTTATGGCCTCCTTGGTGTGTTTGGTTCCTGTCACGAAGTGGAACGACACAGATCGGTTTCATCCCCAAGACCCATTCTCGTGTTTCGTCAACCTGAAGAACCAGAATATACTCGTTCCTGGAACGGCATATTCGATCGATATGTTGAACCTTGGTGTTCCTCCAAATTGGCCGGACAACGCGGAACACCTCGCTCTCACCCCTCCATCGACTCCCACTCCCCCAATCTCAGGGCCGCACTTTCTCCCTCGATGGCCATGGTGGTTGCGGCACCCTATCCTCGCGGGCATCTCCTATCACTTTTTTTTGATAAAAGAGAGTTTCCTCTCCGATTTCCATTAAAAGAAATCACTGCATCTTACATACTAAAAAAACAGAAAATAAAATGAGAGAAACGAGGTTATCTCCCCCTGGTTTTTGTCAACTTTGCTGCTAGAAGGGGTGTAAGGAGCCATCCCCCCCTCCACCCATACTCCTCCGAAACAAGCAGACCTTTACCGAAGGGGAGATCTAAGGCCTGGGCTCACAACGGTCCCAGCACCAGCATTACATAGTTTTAGCAGTCTAGAACAGAGAACTACGATAGGCTATTACAAGCAGTTTCACAAATGAGTCTTCATCGGGGAAGGTAGAAAAAGCAAGTAAACCAGCAAAAAGGCTTGAAGAACCAGAATTCATCACAGCGTCACAGGTTTTGAGGTTCACCCCAAAATCCTCCTGGTCTCCAGGTGCCACCCATGTGCTGCTCGGAAGACTTCTTCAGCCACTTCACCAATCTGCTTTGTTCCAGCCTCCATCATTCTACTTCTTACGGGGTTTTTCTGCAAAATATTCCAATCATTTAAGTTTTTGAGCAGCAAGTTAACAGGCACACAAGGATCATTCACCCTGTTATTATGAAAAACAAGACTATTCCTCAATTTTCAAATAGTCCAACAAACAACTGAAATCCCTATCCAGACTAAACCCCTTTCATCCTTATCAAAAGTTTTTGCCCAATCCCTCATTATCAAATCTAGATTATCTAGTATGTCTTTTAGATTAAAAGCACATTTCAAAATAGTCCACAACAATCTAGCTACCGAGCAGTCAAGAACAAGCGATTGATAGTTTCTATTTTCCCACAAAATGGGCATTTATCATCCCCTTTCCATCCCCTGTGCAGTAGGTTATATTTGGTAAGAATGATATTCCTAAGAACTAGCCACATGAAGACTTTAACCCTAGGTGGTATCTCTATCTTCCACGTGTATAGATGTGGATATTTGATCCCATTTTCTATTAAATGCCTATAATAGGACTTTATTGTGTATGTCCCTTTTTTTGTAAGGGTCCATTTGATCTTATCCTTTACATTTCTCAACACCATCGAATTGCATGCCTCTTTTATATGCTCACACAACTCTCTAGAATCTCCTGTCAAAGTTCTCCTAAACTTAATAATGCCAATCCCCCCCTCAAGGACCTCTTTAACTGTCTTTTTTTATCAAAACATATATTATATAATCTAGGGAAGTTTTTGTATAAAGGTGTCGATCCAATCCACCAGTCTTCCCAAACTCTGGTGTTCCCCCCATCTCCTACAACAAATTTACACAAAGAGGAAAAATGATCTCTATGTTTTAATAATCCCTTTCAAAATTGGGAATCTCCCTGTTTAGCCACTATATTTCCAATTGCTTTACACCCTTGATATTTTTTCAGAATTATGTCTTGCCACAAGCCTTCTGTATTGTAAATTTTCCACCACCATTTGCTCAATAAAGCTTTGTTCATACATGCTAAATTGTGAATCCCCAAACCACCCATGTCCTTGGGCCTGCAGACATCAACCCATTTGACCAAATGATATTTTTTCTTTTTATCATCTTCTTGCCATAGTATCCTAGCTCTAAAAAAGTCCATACGTTTTTCAACTCCCACAGGCAGTCCATAAAAGGACATCATAAAGTAAGGGATGCCTGTCAAGGAAGACTGGATCAAAGTGACCCCCACAACACTAGCAAGAAGCCTTCCTTGCCAGGTCTCACATTTCTTTTCCATCTTATTTTCTGTAGGTTTCCAATGTTTGTTTCTGATTCTCCCTTTATCAACTGGTAAACCTAAGTATTTCATAGGCAAAGTGCCAACATGACAAGTGAATATTTTAGCATACTCATCTTTCCTGCTATCAGCTTCTCCAAAAAGGAAAAGTTCACTTTTATGAAAGTTAATTTTCAACCCAGACATTTGCTCAAAAAGGCAAAGTATATATTTAAGGCTTCGAGCACTGTCTATATCATCTTGTATAAGGAAGATGGTATCATCTGCATATTGGAGCATGTTGATGCCATCTTCAACATATTCTTCTAAAACCCCCTTAACTAACCCATTCTTCCTAGCATTATCCAGCATTATAGCCAAGGCATCAGCTGCCAGGTCAAAATTAAGAGGTGACAGAGAATCCCCCTGCCTCAACTCCTTATGAGTAGGAAAATATTTCCCCAGGTTTTCATTAACTTTTACACACACCTTTCCACCCCTGATGGTGTCCATCACCCAGTCTATCCATTTATCTGGGAACCCTTTGATCTTGAGCATTTGAAAAAGAAAGGTCCATTTAATCTTATCATAAGCTTTCTCAAAATCTATTTTTAACAACAAAGCACCTTGTTTTTTCTTTTTAATACTATCCAAGGCTTCATGCAAGATCAAAACCCCCTCCATAATGTACCTGCCTTTTATAAAAGCAGTCTGAACAGGAGAGATAACATTAGCTGCCACTATATTTAGCCTATTCATTAAAACTTTTGTGATGATTTTGAAGTATACATTCAACAAACAGATGGGTCTAAAGTTTTGTATCCTATTACAATTTTTTCTTTTTGGCACCAACATGATAATACCATAATTCAACCTACTAATATCAATTTTCCTATTGGCAAAATCATCCAACAAGTCTTTGAGATCATCTTTAACCAGCTCCCAATAATGTTGATAAAATTCAGCTGTAAAGCCATCAGGGCCAAGAGATTTATTATGAGCCATTTTAAAGACCACATTTTTAATTTCTTCCATTGAGAACTCCTCTGTCAGCATAGCTTTGTACTGATCTTGGATCTTTTGTGGATTATCTATATCTAGAGATATAGTGGAGTTATCAGGATGCCCAAATAAAGTTTTGTAGAAATTAGTGATATATTCCACTATCTCTTTCTCACCCTCAGTAACTCCCTCATCATGTTCATGTTTATTAATCTTGTTTCTCCTCAACCTCCCATTGGCCTTGGCATGGAAGAATTTTGTATTACTATCACCTTCCAACAATTCATCCACCTTAGCTCTCTTCTTCTATTTAGCTTCCTCTTGTTGCAGGAGTCTATCCAGCTGGGCTCTAAGTTCTTTTTGCTCTACTCTGTCTGCAGCAGTAAGCCCATTAAGTTCATAATTTTTATCAATATTGTCTAATTTGAGTAGAATGTCTTTCTTCAACTCAATATACCAGGCATTCATGTTTCTGTTCCACCCTTTTAATTTGGGTCTAAGAAGTCCAAATTTCCCCAGAAGTCTATCTACACTATCCCCAGTGATGTTACTATCCTTCCAAACTTCATGCAAAAAATTATCAATCCCCTCCCTAAGAAACCAAGCATTTTCAAATCTGAAAAGGGGGTCTGATTTTTGAATATCACCAGAATCTAGGAAGAGTGGGGTATGGTTAGATTTTTCCCTAGTCAAAGTTGTAACATGAGTCAAGGGGTATACCTCTTCACATTCATTACTGCACAAAATCCTGTCTAGTTTTTCAAAAGTAGGGACAGGTAAGTTGTTCCCCCATGTAAAGTTCCTGTCATTCATTTCAAGCTCCCTAACTCCAGCTTGTTCTAGAATAGCATTAAACAAGAAGCTCCAATGACCTGGAGTACCAGGTTTATTTTTTTCACTGGCTTTTCTAATAATGTTAAAATCCCCTCCAATTAGAATGGGGTTTACACTGGTTTGGAAAATTCTAGAGAGCTCAGCTAGGAATCTAGCTTTCCTCTCTGGTTGAGCATCCCCATACACCACCACTAAATCCCAGATGAATCTAGTTTTTTGATCCTGTACTGTCATTTTAATGTGATAATCTCCTATGACTAGACCAAGGATCTTGTGAAAGGAGGTGGCAGCGGAAGGAGGTGAGCACTCTCCTCCATGGAGGGATCCATGAGATTCATCAGTGGAAGGAGGAAAGAGGAGCAGCAGCACGGGCGCCAGGCAAACAGAGGCTAAGAGGAATGGGACGACGAGCTAACGGCAGACTAGCAATGGTGGCAGGTATATGATCCATCCTAGAACACCTTGCTCTCACCCCTCCATTAGTGGAAGGAGGAAAGAGGAGCAACAACACGGGCGCCAGGAAAACAGAGGCTAAGAGGAATGTGGCGACAGGCTAACGATAGACTAGCATTGGTGGCAGGCTAGCAGCCGCATAGGCAGAGTTCTGTAGGCGTTGTGCACAGTGCACGTACGATGCAACCTCCATGACACAGCAAACAACAACAATTAGGCAATGTGCAGCGATAGGCAGTGTACATGCACTGAGTAGCGATGAGAGTCCATTAATTTTGAATCAGTTGATGTTGGTAGGACGGCGAGTTGTGCCTACCTGAACTTTTGATTTTTTCTTTGTTGAGACATGTTCCAGTTTGATGCGTATCTCTTTACTGCAGTCTCTATTTGTACT
This sequence comes from Triticum dicoccoides, assembly GCF_002162155.2. NCBI lineage: Eukaryota > Viridiplantae > Streptophyta > Magnoliopsida > Poales > Poaceae > Triticum > Triticum dicoccoides. The sequence continues at coordinate 51,023,337 of NC_041391.1, forward strand.
ATTCTCTAAATCAATGTAAAGTGTTTAGTATACGTTTCAGTTAGTTTTCTATCAAAATCTAATTTAGTATGGATGAATGTAATCAACAATTCCATTCCATTTCATCTCTCAAATCAAACATCAAAATGTAACCATTCTGTTCCCTGCATTTGTTCCTACCAAATACATGGACGGAACCGACCCATTCCAGTGGAATGTAACCATGACATTTTGTTCCACTTGGTCCCAAACCAAACACACCCTAAGAGTGTTGGAAATATGCCCTAGAGGCAATAATAAAAGCATTATTATTATATTTCCTTGTTCATGATAATTGTCTTTTATTCATGCTATAATTGTATTATCCGGAAATCGTAATACACGTGTGAATACATAGACCATAACATGTCCCTAGTGAGCCTCTAGTTGACTAGCTCGTTGGTCAACGGATAGTCATGGTTTTCTGACTATGGACATTGGATGTCATTGACAACGGGATCACATCATTAGGAGAATGATGTGATGGACAAGACCCAATCCTAAGCATAGCACAAGATCGTGTAGTTCGTTTTGCTAGAGCTTTTTCAATGTCAAGTATCTCTTTCTTAGACCATGAGATAGTGTAACTCCCGGATACCGTAGGAGTGCTTTGGGTGTACCAAACGTCACAACGTAACTGGGTGACTATAAAGGTACACTACAGGTATCTCCGAAAGTGTCTGTTGGGTTGACACGGATCGAGACTGGGATTTGTCACTCCGTATGACGGAGAGGTATCTCTGGGCCCACTCGGTAATGCATCATCATAATGAGCTCAAAGTGACCAAGTGTTTGGTCACAGGATCATGCATTACGGTACGAGTAAAGTGACTTGACGGTAACGAGACTGAACGAGGTATTGGGATACCGACGATCGAGTCTCGGGAATGTAACGTACCGAATGACAAAGGGAATTGTATACGGGGTTGTTCGAATCCTCGACATCGTGGTTCATCCGATGAGATCATCGAGGAGCATGTGGGAACCAACATGGGTATCTAGATCCCGCTGTTGGTTATTGCCCGAGAGCCGTCTCGGTCATGTCTACGTGTCTCCCGAACCCGTAGGGTCTACACACTTAAGGTTCGGTGACGCTAGGGTTGTATGAATATGAGTATGCAGTATACCGAATGTTGTTCGGAGTCCCGGATGAGATCCCAGACGTCACGAGGAGTTTCGGAATGGTCTGGAGGTAAAGAATTATATATAGGAAGTGGTATTTCGGCCATCGGGAAAGTTTCGGGGTCACCCGGTATTGTACCGGGACCACCGGAAGGGTCCCGGGGGTCCACCGGGTGGGGCCACCCATCCCGGAGGACCCCATGGACTGAAGTGGGAGGGGAGCCAGCCCATAGTGGGCTGGTGCGCCCCCCTAGGCCCACCCCCTGCGCCTAGGGTTGAAACCCTAGGGTGGGGGGGGGGGGCGCACCACATGCCTTGGGGGGCACTCCTCCCCCCTTGGCCGCCGCCCCCTTGGGAGATTGAATCTCCCAGGGCCGGCGCCCCCACTGGGGGCCTATATAAAGGGAGGGGGGAGAGGGGTAGTGGCACCCTGAAGTCCTGGCGCCCCCTCCCCCTGCTACACCTCTTCCTCCTCCGTCACGCGCTTGGCGAAGCCCTGCCGGAGTGTTGCTGCTCCACCACCACCACGCCGTTGTGCTGCTGCTGGAGCCATCATCATCAACCTCTCCTTCCCCCTTGCTGGATCAAGAAGGAGGAGATGTCATCCGCTCCGTACGTGTGTTGAATGAGGAGGTGCCGTCCGTTCGGCGCTAGGATCTCCGGTGATAGGATCACGACGAGAACGACTACTTCAACCCCGTTCTTTTGAACGCTTCCGCTCGCGATCTACAAAGTGGTATGTAGATGTATCTCCCATTACTCGTTGCTTAGATGAACTCATAGATGGATCTTGGTGAAACCATAGGAAAAAGTTTAATTTTCTGCCACGTTCCCCAACAGTGGCATCATGAGCTAGGTCTATGCGTAGTTCTCTATTGCACGAGTAGAACACAATTTTGTTGTGGGTGTAGATCTTGTCAACTTGCTTGCCGCTACTAGTCTTATCTTGCTTCAGCGGTATTGTGGGATGAAGCGGCCCGGACCAACCTTACACGTACGCTTACGTGAGACCGGTTCCACCGACTAACATGCACTAGTTGCATAAGGTGGCTGGCGGGTGTCTGTCTCTCCTACTTTAGTTGGAGCGGATTCGATGAAAAGGGTCTTTATGAAGGGTAAATAGAAGTTGACAAAATCACGTTGTGGTTATTCGTAGGTAAGAAAACGTTCTTGCTAGAACCCAATTGCAGCCACGTAGAAGATGCAACAACAATTAGAGGACGTCTAACTTGTTTTTGCAGCAATTGTCATGTGATGTGATATGGCCAGAAGTTGTGATGAATGATGAATGATATATTGTGATGTATGAGATCATATTCTTGTAATAGGAATCACGACTTGCATGTCGATGAGTATGACAACCGGCAGGAGCCATAGGAGTTGTCTTTATTTTTTTTGTATGACCTGCGTGTCATTGAAGAACGCCATGTAAATTACTTTACTTTATTGCTAAACGCGTTAGCCTTAGAAGTAGAAGTAGTCATTGGCGTGACAACTTCATGAAGACACGATGATGGAGATCATGATGATGGAGATCATGGTGTCATGCCGGTGACAAGATGATCATGGAGCCCCGAAGATGAAGATCAAAGGAGCTATATGATATTGGCCATATCATGTCACTACTTTATATAATTGCATGTGATGTTTATTATGTTTTATGCATCTTGTTTACTTAGATCGACGGTAGTAAATATGATGATCCCTTACAAAAATTTCAAGAAGTGTTCTCCCCTAACTGTGCACCGTTGCTAAAGTTCGTCGTTTCGAAGCACCACGTGATGATCGGGTGTGATAGATCCTTACGTTCACATACAACGGGTGTAAGACAATTTTACACATGCAAAACACTTAGGGTTAACTTGACGAGCCTAGCATGTACAGACATGGCCTCGGAACACGGAGACCGAAAGGTCGAACACGAGTCGTATGGAAGATACGATCAACATGAGAATGTTCACCGACGATGACTAGTCCGTCTCACGTGATGATCGGACACGGCCTAGTCGACTCGGATCGTGTAACACTTAGATGACTAGAGGGATGTCTAATCTGAGTGGGAGTTCATTATATTAATTTGATTAGATGAACTTAATTATCATGAACTTAGTCTAAAACCTTTGCAAAATATGTCTTGTAGATCAAATGGCCAACGCTCATGTCAACATGAACTTCAACGCGTTCCTAGAGAAAACCAAGCTGAAAGATGATGGCAGCAACTATACGGACTGGGTCCGGAACCTGAGGATCATCCTCATAGCTGTCAGGAAAGAATATGTCCTAGAAGGACCGCTAGGTGACGCTCCCGTCCCAGAGAACCAAGACATTATGAATGCTTGGCAGTCTCGTGCTGATGATTACTCCCTCGTTCAGTGCGGCATGCTTTACAGCTTAGAACCGGGGCTCCAAAAGCGTTTTGAGCAACACGGAGCATATGAGATGTTCGAGTAGCTGAAACTAGTTTTCCAAGCTCATGCCCGGGTCGAGAGATATGATGTCTCCGACAAGTTCTATAGTTGTAAGATGGAGGAAAATAGTTCTGTCAGTGAACACATACTCAAAATGTCTGGGTTGCACAACCGCCTGTCCCAGCTGGACATTAACCTCCCGGATGAGGTGGTCATTGACAGAATCCTTCAGTCGCTCCCACCAAGCTACAAGAGCTTTGTGATGAACTACAATATGCAGGGGATGGTGAAGACCATTCCTGAAGTATTTTCAATGCTGAAGTCAGCAGAGGTTGAAATCAAGAAAGAACATCAAGTGTTGATGGTCAATAAGACCACTAAGTTCAAGAAGGGCAAGGGTAAGAAGAACTTCAAGAAGGACGGCAAAGATGTTGCCGCGCCCGGTAAGCCAGTTGCCGGGAAGAAGTCAAAGAATGGACCCAAGCCTGAGACTGAGTGCTTTTACTGCAAGGGGAAGGGTCACTGGAAGCGGAACTGCCCCAAATACTTAGCGGATAAGAAGGCCGACAACACCAAAGGTATATTTGATATACATGTAATTGATGTGTACCTTGCCAGTACTCGTAGTAACTCCTGGGTATTTGATACCGGTGCCGTTGCTCATATTTGTAACTCACAGCAGGAGCTGTGGAATAAACGGAGACTGGCGAAGGACGAGGTGACGATGCGCGTCGGGAATGGTTCCAGAGTCAATGTGATCGCCGTCGGCACGCTACCTCTACATTTACCTACGGGATTAGTTTTGAACCTTAATAATTGTTATTTGGTGCCAAGTTTGAGCATGAACATTGTATCTGGATCTCGTTTGATACGAGATGGCTACTCATTTAAATCCAAGAATAATGGTTGTTCTATTTATATGAGAGATATATTTTATGGTCATGCCCCAATGGTCAATGGTTTATTCTTAATGAATCTCGAACGTAATGTTACACATATTCATAGCGTGAATACCAAAAGATGTAAAGTTGATAACGATAGTCCCACATACTTGTGGCACTGCCGCCTTGGTCACATTGGTGTCAAGCGCATGAAGAAGCTCCATGCTGATGGTCTTTTAGAGTCTCTCGATTATGAATCATTTGACACATGCGAACCATGCCTCATGGGCAAAATGACCAAGACTCCTTTCTCCGGAACAATGGAGCGAGCAACCAACTTGTTGGAAATCATACATACCGATGTGTGCGGTCCAATGAGTGTTGAGGCTCGCGGAGGATATCGTTATGTTCTCACTCTCACTGATGACTTGAGTAGATATGGGTATGTCTACTTGATGAAACACAAGTCTGAGACCTTTGAAAAGTTCAAGGAATTTCAGAATGAAGTAGAGAATCAACGTGACCGAAAGATAAAATTCTTACGATCAGATCGTGGAGGAGAATATTTAAGTCACGAATTTGGTACACACTTAAGAAAATGTGGAATCGTTTCACAACTCACGCCGCCTGGAACACCTCAGCGAAACGGTGTGTCCGAACGTCGTAATCGCACTCTATTAGATATGGTGCGATCTATGATGTCTCTTACCGATTTACCGCTATCATTTTGGGGATACGCTCTAGAGACAGCTACATTCACTTTAAATAGGGCACCATCTAAATCCGTTGAGACAACACCGTATGAATTATGGTTTGGGAAGAAACCTAAGCTGTCGTTTCTAAAAGTTTGGGGATGCGATGCTTATGTCAAGAAACTTCAACCTGAAAAGCTCGAACCCAAGTCGGAAAAATGCGTCTTCATAGGATACCCTAAGGAAACCATTGGGTATACCTTCTACTTAAGATCCGAGGGCAAGATCTTTGTTGCCAAGAACGGATCCTTTCTGGAAAAAGAGTTTCTCTCGAAAGAAGTAAGTGGGAGGAAAGTAGAACTCGATGAAGTACTACCTCTTGAACGGGATAGTAGTGCAGCTTAGGAAAATGTTCCTGTGATGCCTACACCAACTGAAGAGGAAAATAATGATGATGATCAAGGTACTTCGGATCAAGTTACTACTGAACTTTGTAGGTCCACAAGGACACGTTCCGCACCAGAGTGGTACGGCAACCCTGTCCTGGAAATCATGTTGTTAGACAACGGTGAACCTTTGAACTATGAAGAAGCGATGGCGGGCCCAGATTCCAACAAATGGCTTGAAGCCATGAAATCCGAGATAGAATCCATGTATGAAAACAAAGTATGGACTTTGACAGACTTGCCCGATGATCGGCGAGCGATAGAAAACAAATGGATCTTTAAGAAGAAGACGGACGCGGATGGTAATATTACCGTCTATAAAGCTCGACTTGTCGCTGAGGATTATCAACAAGTTCAAGGGATTGACTACGATGAGACTTTCTCTCCCGTAGCGAAGCTAAAGTCCGTCCGAATCATGTTAGCAATTGCCGCATACTATGATTATGAGATATGGCAGATGGACGTCAAAACGGCATTCCTTAACGGACATCTTAAGGAAGAACTGTATATGATGCAGCCGGAGGGTTTTGTCGATCCTAAGAATGTTAACAAAGTATGCAAGCTCCAACGATCCATTTATGGACTGGTGCAAGCATCTCGGAGTTGGAACATTCGCTTTGATGAGATGATCAAAGCGTTTGGGTTTATGCAGACTTACGGAGAAGCCTGCGTTTACAAGAAAGTGAGTGGGAGCTCTATAGCATTTCTCATATTATATGTAGATGACATACTCTTGATGGGAAATGATATAGAATTCTTGGACAGCATTAAGGCCTACTTGAATAAGTGTTTTTCAATGAAGGACCTTGGAGAAGCTGCTTATATATTAGGCATCAAGATCTATAGAGATAGATCGAGACGCCTCATAGGTCTTTCACAAAGCACATACCTTGATAAGATTTTGAAGAAGTTCAAAATGGATCAGTCTAAGAAGGGGTTCTTGCCTGTATTGCAAGGTGTGAGATTGAGCTCGGCTCAATGCCCGACCACGGCAAAAGATAAAGAAGAGATGAGTGTCATCCCCTATGCTTCAGCCATAGGATCTATTATGTATGCCATGCTGTGTACCAGACCTGATGTAAACCTTGCCGTAAGTTTGGTAGGAAGGTACCAAAGTAATCCCGGCAAGGAACACTGGACAGCGGTCAAGAATATCCTAAAGTACCTGAAAAGGATGAAGGACATGTTTCTCGTTTATGGAGGTGACGAAGAGCTCGTCGTAAAGGGTTACGTCGACGCTAGCTTCGACACAGATCTGGATGACTCTAAGGCACAAACCGGATACGTGTATATGTTGAATGGTGGAGCAGTAAGCTGGTGCAGCTGCAAGCAGAGCGTCGTGGCGGGATCTACATGTGAAGCGGAGTACATGGCAGCCTCGGAGGCAGCGCATGAAGCAATTTGGGTGAAGGAGTTCATCACCGACCTAGGAGTCATACCCAATGCGTCGGGGCCGATCAAACTCTACTATGACAACACTGGAGCTATTGCCCTTGCCAAGGAGCCCAGGTTTCACAAGAAGACCAGGCACATCAAGCGTCGTTTCAACTCCATCCGTGAAAATGTTCAAGATGGAGACATAGATATTTGCAAAGTACATACGGATCTGAATATCGCAGATCCGTTGACTAAACCTCTCTCGCGAGCAAAACATGATCAACACCAGAACTCTATGGGTGTTCGATTCATCACAATGTAACTAGATTATTAACTCTAGTGCAAGTGGGAGACTGTTGGAAATATGCCCTGGAGGCAATAATAAAAGCATTATTATTATATTTCCTTGTTCATGATAATTGTGTTTTATTCATGCTATAATTGTATTATCCGGAAATCGTAATACACGTGTGAATACATAGACCATAACATGTCCCTAGTGAGCCTCTAGTTGACTAGCTCGTTGGTCAACGGATAGTCATGGTTTCCTGATTATGGACATTGGATGTCATTGACAACGGGATCACATCATTAGGAGAATGATGTGATGGACAAGACCCAATCCTAAGCATAGCACAAGATCATGTAGTTCGTTTTGCTGGAGCTTTTTCAATGTCAAGTATCTCTTCCTTAGACCATGAGATAGTGTAACTCCCGGATACCGTAGGAGTGCTTTGGGTGTACCAAACGTCACAACGTAACTGGGTGACTATAAAGGTACACTACAGGTATCTCCGAAAGTGTCTGTTGGGTTGACACGGATCGAGACTGGGATTTGTCACTCCGTATGACGGAGAAGTATCTCTGGGCCCACTCGGTAATGCATCATCATAATGAGCTCAAAGTGACCAAGTGTTTGGTCACAGGATTATGCATTACGGTACGAGTAAAGTGACTTGCCGGTAACGAGACTGAACGAGATATTGGGATATCGACGATCGAGTCTCGGGCATGTAACGTACCGAATGACAAAGGGAATTGTATACGGGGTTGTTCGAATCCTCGACATCGTGGTTCATCCGATGAGATCATCGAGGAGCATGTGGGAACCAACATGGGTATCCAGATCCCGCTGTTGGTTATTGCCCGAGAGCCGTCTCGGTCATGTCTACGTGTCTCCCGAACCCGTAGGGTCTACACACTTAAGGTTCGGTGACGCTAGGGTTGTATGAATATGAGTATGCAGTATACCGAATGTTGTTCGGAGTCTCGGATGAGATCCCGGACGTCACGAGGAGTTTCGGAATGGTCCGGAGGTAAAGAATTATATATAGGAAGTGGTATTTCGGCCATCGGGAAAGTTTCGGGGTCACTCGGTATTGTACCGGGACCACCAGAAGGGTCCCGGGGGTCCACCGGGTGGGGCCACCCATCCCGGAGGGCCCCATGGGCTGAAGTGGGAGGGGATCCAGCCCATAGTGGGCTGGTGCACCCCCCTAGGCCCACCCCCTGCGCCTAGGGTTGAAACCCTAGGGTGGGGGGGGGCGCACCACATGCCTTGGGGGGCACCCCTCCCCCCTTGGCCGCCGCCCCCTTGGGAGATTGAATCTCCCAGGGCCGGCGCCCCCCTGGGGGCCTATATAAAGGGAGGGGGGAGAGGGGCAGCGGCACCCTGAAGTCCTGGCGCCCCCTCCCCCTGCTACACCTCTTCCTCCTCCGTCACGCGCTTGGCGAAGCCCTGCCGGAGTGCTGGTGCTCCACCACCACCACACCGTTGTGCTGCTGCTGGAGCCATCATCATCAACCTCTCCTCCCCCCTTGCTGGATCAAGAAGGAGGAGACGTCATCCGCTCCGTACGTGTGTTGAACGCGGAGGTGCCATCCGTTCGGCGCTAGGATCTCCGGTGATAGGATCACGACGAGAACGACTACTTCAACCCCGTTCTTTTGAACGCTTCCGCTCGCGATCTACAAAGTGGTATGTAGATGTATCTCCCATTACTCGTTGCTTAGATGAACTCATAGATGGATCTTGGTGAAACCGTAGGAAAAATTTTAATTTTCTGCAACGTTCCCCAACAAAGAGCATCTCTAGCAGACCCCGCAAACCACGATGCTTCCAAAGAAATATTACCCTCAAAGAAACTTGCTTACAAAGCTCGATGAGGATGGCGAAGACGGTGTGCTGTCCAAGCGCGAGTCGGCCGAACAACCTAATTGCCCATCTCAGGGCGGAGACAGGCCGACCGGGGTTAAGAGATATATCCCTGAAGCATCGAGGCGCTAGGGAGAACTAGATCCACCATGCCCCCTAAAGAAATACTATTTCAGGAAGAAGCTACCTCCAAGGACAGTAGGTCCATCTTTGTCAATGTACAAATCTGGGGAAGGCCCACCTGCTGAACATACAATATACCTGGCTTGGCTAGCCAAGAATGATGATCCGCATGACTGCACATGTGATTGGACCGTGACAACATCTGAGGTCTGTTATCCTACAGCTAGGGTTCGGGGGCTGCCCATCTGATGTTCTTTACAAATGAGGTGATGTAGCATCATTTCCCAGAAGGATTCAAGCCCATAAATAACGGGCAGTATGGTGGAACAACATACCCCCTTGTATGGATTGAGGATTTCCTCATGCATGTTCGCATGGCTGGAGGCAATGACCTCCATGCCATCAAATAGTTACCCTTAAAGCTTAAAGTATCAGCTAGGCACTGGCTTAGCATCCTTCCCGAGGACTCTATTGGCAATTTGGGAAGATGCATTCCGATCAAATATGCAAGGCACTTATGTCTAAACACCGAATGCTAACGACCTTGCTCATGTTATTCAGAAACCAGGGGATTCATCCCAAAAATTGTAGAATCAGTTCTTAACTAAAAAGAACCAAATAGTGGTTTGCGTGGACGCTGAAGCAATAGCCGCATGTAAGCACAAACTTCGTGACAAATGGCTTGCCTGAGAGCTCGGACAAGAGAAGCCACGATCAATGGCGGCACTCACCCACCTCATGACTCGATTTTGCGCCGATGAGGACAACTGGTTGGCTCAGAAGAGCAAGCGACCTAGGCACCTCTGAGGTGGGTGATGGGAATGGAAAAACCTTGGTGCAATAGAAACAATAAGCCCATAACAGAGACAGTAGAAGCTACGCCAAGGAAACTGCGGTTAACACGGGCTTCACCAACCGGCATGGCGACAATAAGAGGAAGTCAGTTCAAGCAGGCACGGATGGTCCAAGCACCTTGGACAAGATATTGGATAAACCATGCGTCATCCATGGTAGTCCCAACAAGCCAGCTAGGCACACCAACCATAACTGATGGGTTATCAAACAAGCTGGAAAGATCATTGCGGGTAACCAAGACAAGGGCCAAACTCATAATGAGGATAGAGACCATCGAGGGCCAGGCAGGACAGAAGCAGTTTCCTCCCAAGGTAAAGGACGTCAACATGATATATGTCACTCACGTCAGTAGGAAGGAAAGGAAGTGTGCGCTCTGCAAGGTGTATGCCGTGGAGCCAGCTGCACCAACATATAACCCGTGGTCGAAAATCCCTGCAATCTTGGACGAGAAAGACCATCCAACCGGCATCTGTCATGGAGGCACAACAATATTGATAATCAACCCTATTGTTGATGGCTTCCATCTGACCCGATTCCTCATGGACGACGGCATTAGCGTCAACTTAATATATGCAGATATAGATAATAAAATGCATACAGACCCGACAAGGATTACGCCCAGTACTACCACTTTCAATGGTATCTTACCTGGGATTGAAGCACAGTGCTCGGGCATGGTGACCCTGGACGTGGTCTATGATACAGTCGACACTTTATGAAGTGATGATTTAACCATTGGCACTGTCGCCATTAGGAGCGGCTATCACGCACTCATCGGAAGGACAACTTATGCTTTCACGACGTCCTGCACTATGCTTACTTAAAGTTAAAATGCCAGGGCCTCACGATGTCATAATAGTAAATGACAATACAAAACGCTCTCTCCGTACAGAAGAGTAGACCAGAGCCTTTGCGGCTGAGGTTCAAGTTGCTGAGGAAGCGTCCAAAGCCCGAGATGGATCAAGCATTTGAGATGCTATAGAGCGTCCAAAGCCAGTTGATGGCACATCCACGGATAATATGGAGACTAGCTCGAAAGCAGCTGAGGGCAACCCTAAATAGGGATACACACTCCAGTTCTCCCACTACATGACCGAGGATTTCGTTTCTCGGCTTCATAACTTTGCTTTAAAAATTCCACGGAGAGAAGTGGAGCATAGGTAGTTCTCGGAAAAAGATCATTTAGCTTGACATTTGTCTGCTTGGTTGAGATATTTAAATCCCCATCTTGAAGCTCCATTAGGCGATAAAGGCACAACGCGCAAATATCTCGACAATTAAAACTACATTAATAGCTCGACCTAGGGCTAACAACAGTGAAGACTAACACAACCACCGTGTGTGGAAGCATACTTGGGGTACTTGATCATCATCAATTGTTGTTGAACAATAAAAAGTGAGAACGATAGCGGCAAAATACCTCGGTCTTCTTTCAGCGGCGGGGTCAACTTTCTCCACTAGAAAATGAACCAGGTGAGGACGTAGATGTTTCGTAAGCTGTATCTATGCAATGCCATGAAATTGTGTCTTCGCAAGCTCCCCTCCATATCCAGATCAAGACGCATGACCATGTATTTGTTCATCCGATGGGGCGAGCATCTGAAGGTGAAGTTTGGCTATCATGTAATCACTAATTAGAACAACAAATGTGCATGAAAGATAATGAATTGGTAAGGATCTATCATTTGGAACCATACTTACCATTGGTTTTACCCTTGTTGTGGTAGAACCACCTTTTGCACCTTGATCATGTTTTCTTCTTAGCAACTGTTATTGGGTTCTGTTCCCATAGAAGTCTGATCTTATTATTTGTATCATGCTTCGGGTGGTTGAGGTGGAACAGCGAACAATGCATTATCCTGCCGTTGCCAGGGAGTATGCACCTGTCCATTTTTCTTGTGAACACTAAGTCCATTGAACCATGAAAGTGGCTAATTGATCCTATCATGGTTGTGTACACTCTGTAAGTATTGCTCTTTTAGAATGCATTGTTTCCCGATTTCTTTTCTGTCCCCTTTTTCATAAATGCTATAACTGTACTTCTTGTAGTCATCTGCATAAGGTACTGCCACTGGCAGAAATTGAAGGGAATACAATATGTGGCCAGTATTTGATCACAGACCCATTTTCTTTCCAGAACTTAAGGAGAGAGGCTCATAAAATGTAATATTATTAAATTTCTAAGTTCTACTGTCTTCCCTTACACTGACCGCTGCATGCCTCATATATCTTAGTTTCTTACTCTACAGGTCAGTGAATGGTTCAAAAACACATAGATGCATGGAAAGAGCTACTTATTTATCATTGTGCATGACAGGTAAGAATTTTGGTTTTCTAGTTTGCTAAAAGTGTTTTCGAGATAGAATTTGACCACTGCCAATTAGCACGCTGATAATACATTCCTGGTGATCATGTTACTCTTTGTGGTTCCAATTGGACAGCCTACACTAGAGCCTTCTCATTGTACACAAGCCGACAAATGGAGTTACAGATCCAACCAACATGCTCCATTTGGATTCAAGGAAGGGAATTCATAATAGTGAAGATATTTTCAATGTCATTGTACCATAAGTTGTCTAAAAAGTCCGAAACATTTTAACAGATTGTATGCTTCTATGAAAACTTTGAAAACCTTTTATATTATCAATAGTTGCTTGCAAGAAAAGCTGGGCATTGGTAATGGCATCAGTAAATGAATCCCAATGTAATGCCAGTGACTCGCAACATTCTAATACCTTAATTCAGCTTGCCACTTCTAATAGAATGGTCGGTGCTCCTGACCTTGCTATTAGTCTCACACTTGACAATGAAAATGATTATTGTTGGGTTTTTTGTTGTTAATAATTTGACCTTGCTATTAGTCTCACACTTTACATTTTGCTTTCAGGTTCCTCGACAATGCAATTCCTACGATTGCGGCACACTCACACTATACAATATCGAACGAGTCATGTCAGGCGTTGGTATTAGATTAGATGAGAAAATATTTTTGGAAATGGTTACCCCTCTATTCACTGGTGTGTTGCATGTTTTATGTTTTATGTGCTTGTGTGCTAGTAGATCACTCTATCCCTTCTATCCTTTTTTGACAGAGACCTGTAGGGAGAACCTGCAGTGGAGTTTCTTCTAGCTCACTTATTTTATGCTTCCTTTTGCTATTAGGGTGACCAAGAAGACTGATATGATGTTGAGGATGCTGCTACACTGTGAGAATAATTTTTTTGGTGCAGGAGAATAAGCTAAGATCACACAGTATGGGAAGTGCGGCAGTTGTAGCACACTACACCTGAATAGCATAAACGTTTCACTGATGCCAAATGGCCAGATGCTTTTGTTTTGTAGGACTGAAACTGTTAGCTGCTTTTTTCAGCATGATTAGTTGCATAAGAAAGCTACAATTTTTGTGCGGTTTTGTGCTATCTAATGGAGACAACTGTGTTCACATAGATGTCAAACCTATGTAGTGAGACTTGTTAGCTGCTTTGTTACCATTCTAATTTTGGATGCGGATTACTTGGCATAGTTGCCAGTGTGAGCATTTTGATGTCGTCTTAGATGTGGATCAGAGGAGGCAGAGTGTAGCCTTTCTTTTTGTGATTGTAGGCCTAAAAGACCCACAGAACAACAAAAATGTGCATAACGTCATATTTGCGGTTTTGCACTCATTGGTGATGAGGCGGAGGAAACTTTTCAGTGATTTTTTCCCGACTTCCAAAAAATGCATGCAAGTAAAGGACTATATTTGCATGCTTACATGTACTTCCTCGTTTCCAAATTGTAAGACGTTTTGGCTAAAATAGCCCAACAGAAGTAGACATACATGCCCACTCGATCAACATGCATGGTAACATCTTGTTTAATGACTAACAATTAGTTTGTAGACCAAGACAAAGCAACGGTAAATGATCTTCCACTTATGCTTCCAAACACTTAGCACATGCCATCTAGATGGCATTTTTTTTGAAAAGGTTAAAATTTAGCTCAAGTAAATTGTGTTACATCTATGCTGGAGTGAAAGAAAAGTTACTCGCAACAATAAATCACATGCTCATCCATGTGGAGTTTGAGAACACATGGTAGGACATGGTGACACATGGTAGGACATGGTGAAGGAGTCATGGTGAAGGAGTGCTCACCCATGTGGAGTTTGAGAACACATGGTAGGACATGGTGAAGGAGTCTAGACTAGAGTCAGATCCTTCAACGGGCATTTTATTATTATCCGCGGCAGTTTGTATGCAAGTTTGATTGCGACCTACTTCAATGATATTTTCAAGAGATTGTAAAAGGAAATCACGTGGAGCATACACCACATCTTCAAGAGTTATGCAAAAAAATGTACAAAGTATTGCAAAGGAGAAAGAAGCGGAAGGCCAAGAGATCATTGCATCTTAGGTATGGCGTCTTGTATGACATCGACTTTAGTACCACTTTACACGCTTAATATGATCTTACGAAATATAATGGAGTAAATGAGCCCATTTCTCTCATGTAGGCATCTATACCTATACTAATTAGCAACTTCCAAAAAATTACCACGTTAATCAGAAATTAGGAGCTGTTAATCTGATGGGACCAAATTATAACGGTGTAGATTAACCAGTCTATTAAAAATTACCACGTTAATCAGAAATTAGGAGCCGTTAATCTGATGGGACCGAATTATAACGGTGTAGATTAACCAGTCTATTTTAAGCCCTTTAGTAAAATACACAATGCAATCTACGTTAGTCTTTGTCCCAATTCTGTTTCTAAGAGGCGCCTAAATTGTAACGTGTAGGTCACGAACTCCCCATCTCCTTCATAAAAAAATCTTTCTAAAGCCCACAATCTTTGTCGGTTGTAAATGTCATACATGGAAGACACGATCCTAATCCAGATCGTATCGTGTAGGTCACGAACTCCCCGTTTCCTTCCCCTAAAAAAAGTGCCCATCTCCTTCACCTAAAAAACGAACTCCCCATCGCCTCATCTCAGAAAATAAAAAACCCTCTCACGCACGCCACCACCTCAGCAGAAGCAGCCGCCGTGTTCGCCTCGCTGCATACAGCTGGCCGATCAAAGCAATCTTTCCATATGCTTAATCCTTCCATGCCTTCAAACTTTCCATGAGCTTAATCCCCTCACGCCTTCAAACTTTATCCGTGCGATTTCTTGGATCTTCGTTTCTCTTTGTGTTGTGGCGGCCGTTGTGCGAGTCGGCATGCTTGAGCACGTCAGGTTCGGTTACAAGGTGCAGTGATGGAGTATGATGTTGTTGGCTTGCTGCCTACTTCTAGGTATCATGTCAGCCTGCTGAAGGAGAGTTTGTGGTTGCCTCCAAATTTTATCTGAATTTTTATTTTTCATTGATGTTCGTCTTCAGGCTTGGTTTGGGGCTCCTCAAGTCTTGATCCATGGCTAGGTTTGCATGTTGGATTCAATTTGCATGCCCTTAATCCCCAATCTGTTTGCACGTCTCATTTGTTCATTTGTTCAAGATTTAACCATGTAATTACCTAGATCTTCGTTCTCTGTGTTGTGGTAGCTGCTGTGAGTTCGGGCCGGAGTAACTCCATCGCCGGCAGTGCACGGGATGCATGGCAGCCTAGAAGCACGTTCGGTTGTAGATGACAGGCTCAAATACATTCCCGGCAATAGCATAAGAACCAAGCATGTCATGGATGCATGCATAGATATGTACAGGGGTGAAGCGTGATCAGCGAGTCAGGATGTCAGACGGTTTAATTAGAATTGATAGGTGCAATCATATCTTTCAACTAATTTATATATCTTCCACTTCCACATTTATCTTTTTTTGTGCACCAGATGGAACTGGAATCGATGTAAACAATATTGGGGATGCTGGTGCTGAATTAAGTAAGATGTTTAGGAGATATCTGGGTTAGTGGATATGCATCATAAATAATGAATGCTGACATGATGAGTTCTCCTTCACATTTTGATCGGATTTTCAGGTATTATGTAAGATGTTTATGAGATATTTGTGTTAGCGCATATGCATCATAAAAAATGTATGTTTACATGATGAGTTGTCCGTCACAATTTGATCGGATTTTCTGGTCTTCGATGAAGCTCCGGCTATTTCTTCTTCTGATATTCGTTCTTCATGTAGTTTTCCTCTATAGTTACTAACCTTCTGTAGTTTTCCTCTATAATTACCTAATCAGATTTGACCATGACGTACCTGATGATTGGAGACAAAGTTGTACAGCAAGACCATAAGCAGTTGTTTCTAGCATGTTCATCTGTACCTCTGGCGTAGTCCAGGTGCATCGAGTCATGGTTCAGAGTCTGGTGAGCGCTGGTCCAATTGCCTACGCCAGGTTTGATCTGGGGACCTTTACATTTTGACAGATTTTTCAACTAGAGTTTCAAAAACCAGAGGGATACAATATACAATACACATTACTTATATATGCAAATTAAATTGAAGGTCGTCATTTAAGTTGCGTGTTCTTTTGTTTGCATTGAAGTCCCATTTTTTTTTGTATTTTTTGCATAATATTGAAGAAGAAAGACAATTGATTTCGTACCATGATCATCATCTAATCAGATTTGACCTTGACGTACATGGAGATTGGGGACAAAGTTTTACGGTAAGACGCCCAAGCAGTTGTTTCTAGCATCTTGATCTGCACCTCTAGAGGGGTCCAAGTGCATCGAGTCATGGTTTAGAGTCTGGTGGGCACCTGTCCAATTGCCTACGCCAAGTTTGATCCGGGGACCTTTACATTTTGACAGATTTTTATCCAAGAGTTTCAAGAAGTAGAGCGATACAATATGCAGTAGACATTACTTATATAAAAATTAAATTGAAGGTCATAAGTTGCGTGTTCTTTTCTTTGTATTGAAGTCCCAATTTTTTGTATTTTTTCCCACAATATTGAAGAAGAAACTAAAGTCCCTAGATGTATTTAATACAATTAACCGTGGGGCCCATGCTTATAGAAAATAAAGATCAGACTAATTACTCTTTTGATACTATATCAGCATGCATCAACACCAAGAAAAATGAAATTGTTTACCTAGAGACCATATTTCTTAATGGATGTGTTGTTTTGCTTTTGTTTCCGATCGTACTCCAAATCCTAGGTTTCACTTCTTCCAACCTAATCCCAAGTATGTGTTTCTTCAACCTTGATGCTGCATGAATGAAATTAGTAGATGGAAGATGTTTGGAGTGTGCGCTAAGATAATGTTTGGGTTCAGCTTTGGTAAGAAACTGAGTACCCACACTCATCAGATTGTAACATTTGTATTCAATTTTTTTTGACAGAAAGACTGTAAGGGAACCCCCTACAGTATAATTGGTGCAACAACCCCAAATTGCAAGTACCATGCCTTGAACCTGGGTGGGTGGGAAGGCATCAGCCCCTTCTAACCACTAGGCTATGCCTTAGTCTGCTATTTTTATTGAGAACGGAGGACCATAGCATGGGTGTAAACTCTGTAGCTAGCCAATATGCAATGCCTTTGCTAATAATCATCTGTCCGAGCAGCTACAAATGGCTACTCTGACCACATGGTCGCCATGTCTGTGGGACAGACCGACTATAGTTTGAAGTTCAATGATAACTGATCAGTTTATACAACAGCTTTAAATCGTGCATGGTATGACCTCTATCGCTGCTATTTTTGTTATACCTCGACGCCATTTTTCCCGTACTGAATCACAGGATATATTGCCGATTTCACGGGAAATAGCACTGCAATCATGCAATTTTAGACCTGACGTGACAGGTCCAACACGCGCAACCTTAATCTTTTGTAAATTTTAGAGTGAATAATTTGACATAGTAGTTACTAATCTTTTCTGTATTCCACAAAGGTTAAGGACTCCCTAGCTTCTCTTCACTTGCGTGCCAGCACTGTTGAGTTCGCCTAGGTACCTATGGGAGGTTGATCAGGCCTCCACGGCATGCACATCATCTGCCGCCCAGTTTAGAATCCAATTGCTCGGGAGATTGCAGCCTTCACCTTTGCGCACAGCCTGGTATGGTACAGCTTAACACTTTGAAGTCTGAAGCTAGATTTTTCTTACCATATCTGTCAGCTTCTAGCATCAAATTATATATTTCTGTTCGTTGTTGGAACCTACAATGGTCCTTGAAACTACACTTACATGTGATGTTGGCTGTCAGAGACCAGCGACCGTGTCCACTATCCAAGATGGTACAAAAGCTGATGGTTGGACCACCAGGCATGGTTGTGTTGATAGCTATATGTCCACACGGAGAACAATAGGCGTGGTTGGCTCGGTGGGCAGCAAGATGCGGCTGAGACGTTCCAGGAGACGGCAGGACTGTTTGTCCTAGAGGCCATCACTATTAGAAAAAGGGCTATAGATGAGATTGACACTAATGGCGCACCAGACAAGCGGTGCGCCATTAGTATATACTAATGGCGCACTACCTCCTGATACACCATTAGAGTTGAAACTACTAATGGCGCACCTGGCCCAAGGTGCGTCATTAGTATCAATATTTTTTTGAACTAGTGCGCCTGTCCAAACATACTAATGGCGCATCCGGACTCAGTGCGCCATTACTAGCTAGTAATGGCGCACCTGTCGGAAAGTGCGCCACTAATGTTGTTTTTTTTATTATATTTTTTATTCCTTTTTTGCAAAACTACTAATGGCGCACTGTTCCACCGTGCGCCATTACTAGTTTAAACTAGTAATGGCGCACTGTGGAACAGTGCGCCATTAGTATGTTTTTTTCTTTTTTTCAAAACTACTAATGGCGCACCACCAGAAGGTGTGCCATTAGTAACCTGGATTACTAATGGCGCATTTAGAGTTGGTGCGCCATTAGTAAGTGGGCAGCAACAAGATATTTTGGACAGCCTCTCCTACCCACACTCACTTTCTCCCCACTTCATTCTCTCCACCTCCTCCTTGTCTCGGGTGCCTCCTCTTTTTCACCTCATTTTCACCATAGATTCATTCAAATTAAGTGGTTAAATTACCTTGTTTTGATAGGTAAGTAAGGGGGGAAGCTATATTTATGTTGTTCTTCCTACAACAATGTGCACATGCACTTTTTATGGCCTAGCTAGATCTATGTATGTTCGTGGTGTTGCATATGTTTGTGGTGTTGCATATGTGTTTGTGTTTGGAGGTGTACCGGTATTTGAAATGCGATAGTTGCCAATATTTTGCCGGAATGTTGGTTCATTTCCATTTCGGCGAGAATTTTGGCATTAAGCATTCTTTTTGGTCCTATTTTTAGGGAAAGTCATGCCAAATTTTTTCTTGGTTCTAAAATATCGTTTTGCTCTACCCCGCAGGCGACCATGGTCCGCATGATGACCGAAGGCATCGTGAATAGGTTTTTGAGGTCCGCGAAGGCCGAGATGCTTCAAAAGAACGAGACGGAGATAAGATGTCCGTGTCGAAGATGCAAGCTGAAGAACCTTATTGCGGACCCGGATTCCGGGCAGGTGCGGGACCACCTGCTCTTGCGTGGTTTCATGGATGGCTATCGGTGGCAAGGTGATGAAGATGACTACGAAGTCGTCCATGGGGGCCGGGCAAGAAATGAGGAAGGGCAACAAGACAACCACCGCGGCTCGGGCGGGCGAGAAGACGAAGAATCCCCAGGAGATGATCATGACGGTGATGCTGTACACAGTCATCATGTAGAAGATGTAGGACATGATGATGAGGAAGATGCCGGAGCAGACGACGGGCATGATCATGAAGATGATGATGCCGGCGGAGCAGACGACGCTGGACCATCGATGGGCTGGGTGCAGGACCCTCATATTCAAGAGCTGCTTCTCAAGCAGACGGATAACGCAAGAGCTGCCGCCCGAGAGAAAGCCAAGATGGATCAACTTGAGTTAGACGCGGTTACTCCATTGTATGAAGGATGCAGGCCCGAGGATACCCGCCTGAAAGTAACGCTCATGGCTCTGGAGATGAAGGTAAAACACAAAATGACCGATGCATGCTTCGACGAGAACATGTCATTCTGGCACGAACGTCTTCCCAAGGGGAACAAGTGCCCGACCAGTTTGGAGGAGGCGAAGAAAATCGTGTGTCCTCTGGATTTAGGGCACGTGAAATACCATGTGTGCATGAACAATTGCATCATTTATCGGGACAAGCACGCAGAGTCTACCATATGTCCGGTGTGCGGCGTCACTCGATACAAGAAGAGGAAGAAAGCTCCTCGAAAAGTGGTGTGGTACTTTCCGATCACTCCTCGTCTGCAGCGATATTTCGCGGACCCTAAGGTAGCAAAGCTCCTGCGTTGGCACGCGGATAGGAAGGAGAAGAAGCGAGAAGATGACGCAAATGATCCGGAGATAGATAAAAAAGACAAGATGCTGAGTCACCCTAAGGATGCGAGCCAGTGGCAAGCGTTGAACTTCGAAGACCCAGAATTTGGGAAGGATCCAAGGAACATCGTGCTGGGCGCGAGCACCGATGGAGTCAATCCGTTTGGCAGCCAGAGAAGCACACATAGCACCTGGCCTGTGTTTGTGTGGATGTACAACCTTCCCCCCTGGTTGTGCATGAAGAGGAAGTACATTCACATGAGTATGCTAATTGAAGGGCCGAAACAACCAGGGAACGACATCAATCTGTATCTGGGGCTGCTGAAAGAGGAGCTTGACACGCTGTGGAAAATGCTAGCCAATACGTGGGACGCCGCAGAGAAAGAATATTTCCCTATGAGAGCCGCACTGCTCACGATGGTGCACGACTATCTCGGTTACGGATATCTCGCGGGGCAGGTAGTCCACGGATTTTCTGGATGCGTAAGGTGCATGGATGACACAACGTATCGCCAGCTAGATAGAGATCCCAGGTCTTCGAAAACCGTGTTCATGGGGCATCAAAGGTGGCTTCGCGACGATGACCCGTGGAGGAAACGCAAGGATCTGTTCGATGGTGAAACCGAACCCGAAAACGCCCGTGTACGAGGAGCGGCGAGGAAATAGACAAGCTATTGAAAAATTGGAAAGACTACCCACTGCCGGGAAAGAAGCAAAAGGCGCCAGAGCCGGGAAAGAAGCAAAAGGCGCCAGAGCCGCTGCTGAAGGTATGGAAAACGAGGTCTGTTTTCTGGGACTTGCCGTACTGGAAGATCCACCGTGTGCCTCACAGCATTGATGTCATGTATATCACGAAGAACGTGTGCGAGAGTCTGCTTGGTACCCTGCTCAACATGCCAGAGAGGACCAAAGATGGGCCGAAATCAAGGGCAGACTTGAAATCAATGGGCATCAGGCAGGAGCTTCACGCTAATGATGATGATGATGATGATGATGATGATGATGATGATGATGATGAGGCGAAGTAGGACACAGTAAGTTGTCGCAAAGGCAAAAAGGCGAAGAAGACCGGAAATGACTACCCTCCCGCGTGCTTCACTCTAAGTCAGGAGGAGATCGAGCAGTTTTTCACCTGCCACCTAGGAGTAAAACTTCCTTACGGTTACGCGGGGAAGATAAGCAGATACGTAGACCCAGCGAAGCAGAAGTTCAGTGGGATGAAGTCTCACGACTGTCACGTGCTGATGACGCAGATACTTCCAGTTGCAATCTGTGGAATCATGGATGCGCACGTCCGTGAAATGCTATTTGGCCTATGCAACTTTTTCGACGTCATCTCTCGGAAGTCGATTGGCGTGAGGCAACTCAGAAGGCTGCAGGAAGAGATCGTGGTGATACTATGCGAGCTTCAGATGTACTTCCCGCCCGCATTCTTCGACGTTATGGTGTATCTGCTAGTCCATATAGTGGAGGATATCATCCAACTCGGGCTGACGTTCCTGCACAGCATGATGCCATTCGAAAGGATGAATGGTGTCATCAAAGGATACGTTTGCAACATGTCACGTCCAGAGGGAAGTATAGCGAGGGGCTTTCTGACCGAAGAGTGCATCTCCTACTGCACGAATTATCTAGGCATCGAGAACCCCGTTGGTCTGCCCGTCAACAGGCACCTCGGCAGGCTCGCTGGATGGGGTCACCGTGAGGGTCGCCGCGAAATGCATGTCGACTTAGAGGGTCGACTCGCCGACTTTGAAAGAGCAAACCTAGTCGCGCTACAACACATAGACGTGGTCGATCCTTGGGTGGTAGAGCACAAAACCTTTATTAAGAAGACGTACAATGACCGAGGCCAACAGAGGACGGACGGAGATATAATCAAAGAGCACAACTCATGTTTCACGCGTTGGTTCAAGCAGAAGCTTCTATCGTACCCTTTACATGAGGATTCTTCCGCGGAAGAACAACTCATATTCGCCTTGTCACAGGGCGCCGAGCACAACCTGATGACCTATGAGGCGTACGATATCAACGGCTACACATTCTACACCGAGGCCAAGGACATGAAGAGCGATGGTTATCAGAACTCCAGGGTAACGATGGAATCCTACACCGGTAATGACAAGGATAGATACTACGGAAGGATCAAGGAGTTCTGGGAGCTGAGCTACGCTGGAGAGAAGGTCCCGATGTTCCGTGTCAGATGGGCGAAGAGCGTCCTAAAAGAAGACCGGTATTTCACCATCATGGTTATACCCGAAGCCAAATCCAAGACCGCGGGCGCAAACATCACCGCGAAAAATGAGCCATGGGTACTGGTTTCCCAAGTTGACCAATGCTTCTTCATTACCGACCCGTCAAAGCCCAGTCGTGTTGTCGTGAGGAGAGGCAAAAGGAAGATCATCGGAATGGATGGAGTAGCCAATGAGCAAGACTTCGACAAGTACGGCGACCCGAGGATCGAACATGACGACGATGATGAAGTAGCAGCATACACCACAAGAAGAAGCAGGACCACCCTACCTAAAGGACGTCCGTTCCACAGAAGAACTCCATTTGCGAAAAAGAAGGGCAAGAAGATTGTGAACAGATAGCTAGCTAAGATCGGTTGTATTTAAATCGTAGCCTTCATTTCTCGATTGTATTTCATGGGCACTTTTTGAACTATCATGAACATTTTTTAATTTCATGGACACTCGATCTCGATCCCCCTCCATCTCGATCGCTATCCCACCTCGCAAGATCCGGTCCCCCTCGCCGCCGAGCACCCTCCAGTCCACCGGCCGCCGCCGCCGACCCCCCGCACACCCCTCCCCTACTCAACCGCCGCCGCCGACCCCCCCGCACCCCCCGCACCCTCCCCCGCTCCACCGGCATTACTGTTTGATGATATTTTTTCAAAAATTATTACTGTCTTATAAAAAAATATTACTGTTATGATTTAAACAAGTTTGAACATATTTAAACACAAATAAGTATCAAACAGCATTTTAAATGCATAAAAAAATTGTGGAGCTTGGGAATCGAACCCAAGACCTCCTGGTGTGAGAACTGGCTGCTGACCAGTCGAGCTAGTAGAGGGAACTTGATGTGGATCAGGTCAGGTGGAAGATAACCTGTTGGCTCGAGCAGAAATCAAAAAAAAGAATACTAATGGCGCACCAGGGCGAGGTGCGCCATTAGTATGGATGTACTTATGGCGCACCGAGGGGTGGTGCGCCATTAGTATTGTGCCGCCCCCATCCATATTTCCTCCCCGGCCCAAACCTATCCCCTCTCTCTCCCTCACCCTCGCCCTCGATCCCCTTCCCCTCTCCTCTCCCGACGCCGCTGCCCCGCCGCCTCGACGCCGCCCCGACGCCTCGACGCCGCCTCGACGCCCCGACGCCGCCTCGACGCCTCGACGCCACCCCGACGCCGCCTCGACGCCTCGATGCCTCTCCTGCTCGCTGTGGCCGCGGCCGCCGCGCTCGTCGGGGGCGCCTACTTCTGGGTGGTCGTCGCCTCGTTCCGCCTCCTGGAGCCCGGGGCCCTCCGCGTGGCCGGTGGCCAACCCGATGCTCACCTGCGCCTCCACCACCGACGCCGGCTACCCCAGCAACTTCGTCGCCGACCCCTTCCTCTACCTCCAGGTACGGTCCGCTAGAAGCTTTACAATAAAATCAAGCGGTGCATCCACCCACAAGGATGCATGGAGTGTTTGCACAACCCCAGCTAGCTAACTCATGAGCAACACAATTTGATTCCCGATTGCAACACTAGATAGTCACCTTCCCTATGTCCCTGAGTAGAATTCTACACTCTTTGAAGATTGGAGCTGTCACCCAAGATTCTGCAATAACCACGACAACAATATTGTCCATCCTCTGTGACCTTCATTTAGCCAAAGGAAATCCATGACAACAATATTGTCCATCCTCACCATACATTGCTGCACCCAAGATTCTGCAATAATTTTAGACCTTCGCGTAGTGCCGATGATTCTGCCGAAACCACGTTTGCGACATGCAAAGGTTGGCTGTAGCTGCTGCAATGAAACCTCTGCGATTGTCCCTGACCACCGCTCCACACCCACCTGAGTGGTCGCTCTCCTGAAAAGAAGCATCGACATTTAGGATCTGTTGGCACGATAGCATGACCAGCCATTTGTTCAATCTAGGTGTACAGGGGCAGAGCTGGAGCAAATGTCATCCGATGCACCACTTTATCAAGGCATAAAAGTTTCAAGCAACAGTCTGTTGAATGAAGATGTGTTTCGTAGCTTTTAGCACACATTATTGGATATAGTAGAAGGCGGTTTGTAAAAACAAAATGTAGCCAACAAAATGCTTGCAATAATGATAAAACAAGGGACACAATTACCTGAAAAGGATGTCTTGCATTCTCAACTTCCAAAATACATCGTTGGACAACAAGGTTGAGTACCCTACAAGATACAAATAGAATCAAACTTATTAGTAGAACAACATAATAAAATTCCCAAATGAAAGTACTTAGATGGCTAAAAAAACTGAAAATTACCTTTAATTAGTAGCCAACTTCTTTCGTCTGGCTATGGTTCCTAAATAAGAAGCAAGAAAAACAATACACATGCATGTTTCTTCTCTTTGCTGTATTCAAGCCAACTCTCATATTCATCAAACCGATTAGGAGTGAACTTTCTCTGTTTATATAACCCCAACATTCAAGGATTCGAAATCAATATCTCCTGGCTGACAAGGTCAATTCAACAAATATTTTCTTATTATTACTAGATATTATTTCAAATTAGAATGTTAATGTTGTATCAATTTTCTCTTGTCAGGATCATATTCAATCTCCTCTTCCAAAACATCCTTTGATTGTGCTCTTCTTTTGAGAAGAAACCTGTCCTGTCCCATAGTATCTGTATTTGACAAATACAAATTACAACTGAGACATGAACACTTGTCTAGACAAGTAAAATATACCCTAATTAGAAGTTACTCCCTCCGTTCCTAAATAGATGAATCAACTTCGTACTAAGTTTAGTATAAAGTTAGTATAAAATTGGGTCATCTATTTTGGAATGGAGGAAGTATAACCCTAGAAAATGCCCCGTGCTTTGCCCAAACATAGTGATTTAATTATTATTCACTACATGTTATAAATGATTGTTCTAGTTTGTAAATTAAATAAGGATAAGCACTTCCATGTTAGAAAATTCTTGGGCTTTGGTTTGGTACCACCAGCACCAGGACCCCCACCATGTTACCATGGGGCTTTGGCAGTGCTTGCCCACTGTTTTCTCACTTTTTGGGTGGGGTTGGAAGACAGACACTACCGATAAGCTTGTTTGCTAGTTCCTTTACAAGCATAGTAGAGCATAGTATGGATTCTAATGTTCAACTCTGACTAAACAGGTTCTGCAAACAGTCTTTTACTGCACTTGACTGAAGAAGTAGGTGTCTGCTATATCCTGCACTTGAGGTGAGTTGTGTTCTCAGGTTTACATTGCAATGGGCACTCTTCTTGTAAACACAAATTCAGATTTATATACTATATGCTGGCATGACTGTTTTTATTAGGCAGGACAGTGCAGTAGTTGATGTATCTTGGGTTGATTATAAAGTTGCTTGGGTTTAATATTACCCAGCATGATGATGTATCAATGTAGCGTTAGCATATGATCCAAGTGCTAGTACTGCTAGTAAATAGCTAATATAGTTAATGAAGAAGAAAAAAACTACTAGTACAGTTAATGAAGAAGAAAAAAACTGCTACTACCGCTAGGACAAAGCATCAGACTGAATAACTAACAGTGGGTAATTAACCTAACTATTCATTTTTCCTTAGGTTAATATTAAAATGTCCAGTGTATATATATTTGAAAATGATTGCTGCTAGATGTTAATTTGCTGGTACTAGCTAGAATTTGGCACTGAAAAGCAAAAGCTAATTAACTGCTGGGTAATAGCACTGGTACTAGGTAGCTAAAATATGTGTTCTGAAACACTGAGAGCAGAAACACTTACTACATACATATGCTCAAGAAACACTTACTAACCAGAAAAGGTTTTGACTTGAAATGTTAATAGCACAGAGAGCACCACAAGTTAAACACCTCAATCTGTTAGTATTTCTCTGCATTTTCTCACATTCTTCTTGTATCTGATCCAGTATTGCTTGTAGTGGTTTGTCCAAAATGTTGAATGATACTGCTTGGAGATGCATATATTGTTTCACCTCTTCACATGCCAATGTATTTTCCATGTTGTGATGGAGGCCTTTTTTGCCTTGTCCACCCGAGAGGCCCTTGAGTTTTTTGGAATGTCGATTAACTTCCGTTCCAGCAAATTCGGGTACTCCATATGTCCTATTTTCAGCAAAGGTCATGCTGAAATTTTCCGTGAATTTTAGCATGACTTTGCTAAAAATAGGACATATGGGGTACTTGTGACTAATGCATGGGCCGGGGTACTTGTGACTAATGATGAAAGCTTAGGCTTTTAGGGTGCCTCGGCATCGAAAAACCCTCAATGATAAAAGCTTAGCTTTTAGGATGCCTCGGTGTCGACAAACCCTAAATGATGAGACCATGATCTTGTTCCTTGACAATAACCAACTTTTTGACCAAACTTTGTTCCTATTTAGAGAGAAACATGGCCAACTCCAATGAGGCCGGGGGTTCGGGCGGCAGTGCATTCTGGAAGCTGTCCCAGGAGATGGAGGAACAACCTCACTTGTATGAGGACGCCGCCTTCCCCACCGATCCTGAGACCACTGATGGTACCGCCGAGGATGACCCCACTGATGCCACCACTGATGGTGCCGCCGAGGATGTCACCACTGATGATGGCGGCGCACGCACAGATGGCAGCCAACCGAAGAGGCAACGGAAGGACCGGCGCCCGACCGTGCTCCGCACCCTCAAGGAGGAAGTTACTGAAGTGGACTCCGACGGGAATCCAACGGCGCCCGAACGAATAGTCAAGGGGTACTCGCTTCAGCTCGGGTGCATTCTCCGGAGCACCGTCTCGATCAACACCGAGAACCCGAGGCATCCTGACCGAGGGAATTTGCGCAACCTCCTCTTCACGAAGCTGCACGAATGATACAAGTTCCCCGCTGAATTTGAAAACAGAAGCCTCAAAGGGAATAAAGTGAACAATGCTGCCCTCACGAAGATGAGCAAGGCCCTGTCTACTTGGAAAAGCAATGTGAAGAGAATGATCGAGAAAGGTGAGAGTTATGAGAAGATCAAGGAGAAAAATCCTTCGATCACCGAAGATGACTACAACGACTTCAAGATCAATTGCTCGAGCACCGCAAACTCCGAATCAAGTCAGTGGGGGAAAGATATGCGGGAGTTGAACTTAGGGGAACACAAACTCGGTCCCGGCGGTTACAGAGTGGCGGAGCCTATATGGGACAAGAAGGACGCGGAGCGTGCCGTGCAAGGCCTACCGCCCCGCTTCGAGAAATACAGCGGTAACAAGCAGACCAGGAACTATGTCAGGGCCCGGTACAAGGAGGACCCGATAACAAAGGAGCTTACCACGGATCCGAAGATCAGGGTGCTTGAGCTTGTTCTGGTAAGGAATACACCCCCGCGTAATTAGCTCCATATGGTTACATTCTAATTAATGAAGCCAAATTTCTAAATGGTTCACATTCCTTCCGCAGGCGACTGAAAGCAGTAGCGTGGGGTCGACTAAGAGCAACCCTTGGGACACCACTCTAAATAGGGCGTTGAATGTAATGAAGAACAAGGATAAGCTCAGTAAGCCGACGTCAGCTGGTCGTGTGGCCGGCAAAGGCTTGTCCATAAAATGGGGGTCATACTATACCGCTGGTGTGCGGAAGGAGAAAAAGACCAGCTCGGAAAGCCAGGCGCGCGAGGTTCAAGAACTCAAGGCACAGGTGGCGCGGATTCCGGAGATTGTCCAAGAGCAAGTGCAACAACAACTCTGAGCGACGATCACCGCCATTGTGCCTACCTTGATCAAGGGGTTGAGTGCGTGGATTGTGGGCGGCCAACAGGGGCCGCCCCCGATTCCTAGCTTCACGGCCAGCAACTCGCAGAATGCGATGGCGGGGCCATTGGTGTCTCCGGCGGAGGCGTCATTGGTGTCTCCGACGCCAGCACGGGAGCTTAATGCACCCGGGTGTACGCCGGCTGGCACCTCTGCAGCAAGCGGCCCCTCCGTCAACTGCACGCCCGCCGTTGGCGGTGCCTCGACATTAGCCGAGCTCGAAGCCATCATCATGGTAACTAATTAAGCCTTTCTCGGTCGAGGACTTCATGTCCTTGCCTTTGACTGGGCATCCCTGACGCCCTACATGTTTTCGCAGGGCGCCGAACGATGTTCCGTGCACTCTCCTGCACTTCATGAACAACGAGTTGGTCGATGTCGCCAAGGGCAAAATCGTTCAACCGGGCAACCCCTTGTTCCACGGTACCCAGATGCCACCCAACTTATTTAGGGTTGAACTGGTTCGGGTGCTGCCAGGCTGCGACGAGTTGTTACCTTCGATTCGACCCGTGGGGGCCGACGATGATGACGTGATGACCCTCAGCGCCTGCCTGAGCTGGCCCCTGCTTTGGCCGAAGAGCCAGATTCGTTTGGGGCGGGGGACACCACCCCAAAGACAACACCGCCAGTCATGCCGGCGCCAAGTCGGCCCCATGGCAAGACCGCCGCAACGGTGCCAAACATCCCTATGCCACTGGATCTAAACATGCATATGGTACAGGATCAGAACGACGACGACGATGATACATTTGGCAACGTCGATCAGTACTTTGCCGAACATGGGTACGATGGCGACTTCATGGGGCCTCCTTCTCAAGAACCCAACCCAACAAAAGACGTGCGCGATCTAGCTGGTACCGCAGAGAAGCCAAGTTGCAACAGGCGTCGTCTACCGTTTAGCTCTCAGGAGATGCCTCTAGCTGCCGACTTCGCCGAGCCTCAGATAGGCGAGGTGCGAAATATTATCAGCCCCAACACACTCAAGAAGGCGGTCTGTGAGCAGAACTCGGTCCCACTACAGGAGAAGAAGAAGGCACGCAAAAGAAAGATTAACAAGGGTGCGAGCCAGCCGGCACCGAGTACGATCCGTGCTCAGGACGGGCCACCTTCACCTAAGGATATCTCGAGGAGGGTGCATGTGGCGGGTAGGGCGATGCTACCGACAAATATGCTCAATGCTGCAACCGGTGCTATACGGAGTCTGCATGACAGTGTTCTTTCTTTGGAGAAGCGGCGTCTCAGAGAGAAGGATGTGGCATACCCGGTTTTCGCGGCCAAGGTGCCAGAGGGCAAGGGCTTTGTGGATAACTCCATCGGGCGTACGATCGTCCTGCGGTTTGATGACATCCACGCTATGTTGAACCTTCATCCGCTGCACTACACCTTCGTTCGGCTATTTTCGCTGAGTATGGAGATGCGGATCATTCGCGACAAGACCCCGGACATCGTGATAGTCGACCCCTTCTACATGCGTGCCAAGATCTTGGGCAGCGCTGGGGACCGGCAAGTCGCGAGTTCTTACCTCGAAGGCGTCATTCTGGCAAACCAAGATAAGGATAACTTCCTCGTGCCTTACTTTCCCGAGTAAGTCCTCCCCTTAACCGGCCCGTAACATATGAATTCTTAGATTTCGATCGTTTTTCTTTTAACATTCCGTGTTTTCTGCAGTGACACACATTGCACGCTCATCCTCCTAAGCCCCAAATATTCCATGGCCACGTATTTCGACCTGGACCGTCAGTCGAACGTAGACTACACAAATGTCAAGAAGGTTCTTGGTGATGTTCTCCCCGGCTACGCCAAATCTGGAGGCACCTTCACCAGGCCTATTCAGAAGTACGGCAAGCACGTGTTCTCCCACAATACGACGTTCTGCTGCATCAAGCAGCCGCCTGGCGGTCAGAAGGGTGCCTACTACGCCATCCATCACATGCGGGCGATCGTACGGGACCATCATCAACTTCTGCTACCGAGTAAACTCAAAGATTGGACCGCGAGCGTGTCGGCAATCCAGGACGCGGACATCAGACAAGAATTCTTTCGCATCCAGTCGGAGTTTGCGGAAATCATCCATCAAGATGTCCTTCGTACCTCGGGGCAGTTCTACCTCAGAAATCAACCGTCCAACAGTGACATCGACACAATGCTACAAATGCAGGCTGACAACGCCCGTTCTTTCATGACTCCCACGATAGACGGCGGCTTCATCCACGCTCCGGTCCCTTGAGTCGAGTCGAAAGCAGTGATGCTGTGTCTAGTTCTGAAACATCGATTGGCTCATGTTGTAATTAAACTTTAATGAACTTGTAGTATGTCTCTTTGGTTTCGAGAGTCGTTCAACTTAGATGTAATCGGTGCTATTAATGTCTTGCTTTTCTCTTCCGATCGTTCTGTTGCATACTTATATATTGCTTATGTATTGTCTGTGAATTGGTACTAACGTTTTGTTTGGCTAGTGCATAACGATGCCGTCGTATGTCGTGTACAAGGGTAAGGTTCCCGGAGTCTACGACGACTGGGAGGAGTGTCGGAGACAGGTTCATCGATTCAGCGGTAACAGTTACAAAGGGTACACCACTAGGGCCGAGGCCGAATCTAGATACGCCCGCTATCTAGCGGGAGATGGGAGGGAGCGTTGGAGGAACCGGATGAAGACGAGTTTTACCGTGATGATGCTCATCGTGATGACCGCAGCTCTCTTCTATGTGATGGTAGTTTAGATGATCGATATCGACTTGTAATGTGAAGACAAACTCGCTACTCGCGGTCTCGAGACTTGTAATATAATGTTCTATCTTTGTTCGGTCTTTTCAATTCGGAGACTAATATGATGAATTGTATTCAGAGAGTAATATGATGAATTGTATTCAGAGACTAATCTTCTATTGTATTCGATGAATTTGTTGTTGATGTGTGATGTCTATATTTTGTCCAATTATACATTTTGTAACCTGTGCAAAAAACAGAAAATTAAAAAATAAAAAAAACTAATATTCATACTAATGGTGCATCACATCACAGTGCGCCATTAGTATGCCAAAGGATACTAATGGCGCATCATTAAACAGTGCGCCATTAGTATGCCGAAGTTACTAATGGCGCATCTTGTTGTTGTGCGCCATTAGTATGCCAAAGCACCTGGGTATACATGGCCCCCTGGGAGGCATACTAATGGCGCACTGTTGTATATACTAATGGCGCATCTGAGGTCCGCCATTAGTAAAATATACTAATGGTGTGGTACTAATGGCGCACCACTAATGCGCCATTAATGGCCAAATTAGGTGCGCCATTAGTAGGCTTTTTCCTAGTAGTGCATGCGCAAGGAGGTCGGCCTAGGCGACATGAGCAAGATTTGTCGACGTATCATGGTAGCGGTGCAGATATATATGTATGTGTTGCTACCTTTTTTTATTAGGATAACTTACTACACCGTGGTATTCAGAGAAATAAATTGTCTTAATGGTATCATTATGTGTTGCCTCCATATTTGTAAATACTACCATCCTTCTCAGCCTCTTCTCGCTCGCACTATTTGATGGGATCAGTTTGTCAAGTCTTAATGAGCTAGAGTCAGTCTATCGGAACATGAATTCCTTGATGCAATGGAGCTCAAGTTAAATATAGTGTAATAATCTGAGTCGTTTTTCTTTTCTCAATTCCTGTACATATGTATCGGTGTATTTTGGTATTGGGAGTTTCAATGTCTTTTATAGTAATATGCATGTTAATTTGTAGTAACTACATATATAGGGTGACAGATAATGGATATGAGGCGTGTGCATGGCCAGAAATTATTGTTTTTGTAATATCGAATTGGTATTCCGGTAAATATCCTATTGATTCAAATTTTGGTTCGGACTCTGTACGTACCAAATAATATCTGTTTTAATTCAGTATATGCAATTAACCAAAATTGACCTGATCTTCAAGAAAAAGCCAAGACCATTTTACTTTTGAACGTATCTTAAAATAATACAGTTTGGCATTTAATTTTATGAAATGACTAATGTAGGACATGTTTAGGGCAATACAGAACCAAAGGGATGCACTAAAGTGGAACCACTCGATGACATGACTATTTCCTCTCTGCACGATTTTTGTAGTTTGTGATATATCGGTTGGAGATTAGGCCTATGTATTTTATGTGACCAAAGGAGGAACAAGAAAAGTAGCTAACATAGTAAATGGTATCTAATATTTGCATCGAAACTATTCTCTTCTGAAAAGTAAAACATCAAACTGTTTTTGTTGGTTGATTTTGTGAGGCTGTCTCATTATCTATCTAAAATAAATTGCTTAGTTTCTCTAGAGACTGGTCAGAATAGGTGATACGTGAAAAGACAATAAGAAAATTTTATTTTCATTATTCTAAAATTTTCAATAATATGAAGGCATTATATACCACTATGAAGTTCTTTAAGTAGTTTGGCTTCTTATCTAAAGAGAGAAGAATTTAGTATATGCTTCATTTCATATGCATTTTTCATTTTAAGTATGATAAGGATATATATATTAAACTCAGTGGTAAGACAAGATGTTACTTTTCCAATGGAAATTGCGTGACTCATCAATTTCATTACTCCAAGTAAATAAAAATACTCTCCAAAATTGCATCCCATATTTTATAATATAGCTTATCAAACTAGCCCGTGCGAATACACGGGTTGGCGACTAGTTTACAAAATTTGGACTGCTCATAGGGCATCTCCAACAGCGACCATCAAACCACCCGCAACCGTCTGGACCGCGCGGTCCGGACGTGTTGTGTCATCCAATGCGGGCCTCTATAGGTTCACAGAGTGGTTCGGACGCATTTTCACTTGCAAACATGAGACAAATGTGGGGGGGCTTTGAGGGCGTCCAGACAGCATCCACGCCCGTTTCTGACTACCCTGGCCCGCCCAAAGGTCTCCTCCCTCGCCCGCGCGCGTTCCCTCCCAGTGCCAACTGCCCGCATTCATGCCAATGTAAAGGGGCCGCTCCACATTGAAGCCAGCTCAGAGCGGACGCGGCCTCTCAGTGCCTCTGCCATTGAGGCGGTGTACCGGCCGAGGGTGTTGCCCACTGCACTTTCGGCTGAACACGCCTCCTCGCTGCATTAAAATGCCTCCATTAAACCCTTGTGGAAGCCGAGAAACCTACTCCGGCACACGTCCGATCATGAGCCGCTAGTCATTAAATACAAGCCGGTTGGCTCCGGCCGTCCCTCTGCTATTTAAATGATGCCAGACGCAGGGCAAAAAATGCACCACAACTTTGCTCTCCATCTCCTTCTTGCACACCATTTTATCCACACTATCAGTGGCATCCAGAGAGGAGAAATAGCAGTTCTCCGGCATAAAAGCCGGTTGGGTGGCACGCCGAGCCCGCCGGATATGAGCCAGGCAACTCGCTGCTCCACCTCCCTCGCCTAGCCCAACGGAGAAAGCTGCCGCCCCAAGCTGGCACGTGGTTTAGCAACTCGCCGCTCCAAGCCAGCCAGTGGAGGAGTGGCGAGTTGCTCCGGGCTAGCACACGGGGGAGCACGGCAGAATGGGCATCATGGCTGCTACGGACGAGGCCACTCGTCGTGCCATCTATCGTCAATGTTGGTGGAACTACGCCTGGTAGGTGGAGAAAGAAGCCAGCTACGCAAAGATCAACGAGTCTGTGACCAGCGCATCCGTGTCCATCATTAACGTCGAGGAAAACTAGAACTTGGGAGGCCTCCGCCGCCACTAGACCATTTCCACTTCAAGTGGAGCTAGCGGAAAGTTGAGGGATTCCACCAGGTGGTTGCGATGCGTGGAATTCTGTTGCCCCTCGCCCCGACACCTTCTGTCGTATTGTCTCCTAGCTTAAGGTCACCGCGCGTCGCCTCAAATTTGTAGTGCCAAGACCATTGGCAACTTCTCCCTTCAACTCATGCCCTTGCGAGTATTATCGCTTGGCTCGACGCGGAGCAAGATGTTCGGTAACTCTCTACCTCTGAGTATTGACTCCAATATTTTAAATAGCACGCTATTTCGCCGTTATAACGCGGTTATAGCATATTTAGAAGGGAGACGTTACGTTTTGGCAAAATCGAACGCTACGGCGCTAATCACGTAATTAGCGCACTACACACGCTATAACGTTGTAACGTTGTAACGTTACAACGTGCAGACCATGCAAAACTGAAATAAGCACAACCCAGCAGGCCAAAATCAACCCACAACCACTAGCTTTCTCACTCCTTTTATCACATTCTCCCACGAGACCTAACCGGCTAACCCTAGTTCTCACTTCTCATCCCTTTCTCACTCCTTTTTATGTGCTGGATTTGGCCCTTATGCATATATTGCTTGCTCCTATGAAAAATTTAGTTGCTTAAATACTTTATTTCTAAATATATTTGATTTTTTTGCAAACGCTATTTTGAAATATAGCACGCTATTAGCGCGCTATAACTTGTGCAGCATTTAGAGAAGGGCCTTACTATATTTTGTAGCGCGCTATTTAAAATATTGATTGACTCCACCCCACCACCGTCACCTAAAGGGTGCCTATCTTTGGCCTCATCTCCTTGGAGCGAACAATGGCGCAACACAGAGTCCGTATTGCATCGCTCAAGGATGGCGAGACGTCATGTTTTTTCGCCTCTATATGTGTCTCATCGCAAGAAGAACTAATAACCACATCCGTCAGCTCACGGTCCGTCAAAATATTGTGGTTGATGACGTTGGCACTCGACGAGGTGGCTTTCAACTACTTCATCAACCTCATCAGGGCTGCAGATGTTCGCGAGTGAATGCTTGTCCTTCAAGATCTCAACACCTAGGCCTTCGACCTGGTTGATCTTGAGTGCCCCTTCAGTGAGAAGGTGATCCGGGGAGCCAGAAAAGGACTGCCTTCGGACAAAGCACTAGGCTGGAAATCCTTGTTAACTGACGGGATATGGTCAAAAAAGACATCTACTCCCTCCGTTCGGAATTACTTGTCCAAGAAATGAATGTATCTAAATGTATTTTAGTTGTAGATACATCAATTTTTATTCATTTTTATGACAAGTAATTCCGAACGGAGGGAGTATATATGAGGCCTTCTAGAAGTCTTACGACATGAATGGAAGAAGATTCCAAGGACTCAACGAAGTTTTGATCACCCTGCTATCCACAAAACGCGGAGGCGACATCCCTCTTCGACTATCCATCTCTTTGTGAAGCTTGTCGCGAAGCTTCTCTCCCTTCGATTGACGCTAGCTAGGGCTCTCCACACTTGTCTCCTCCACCAGAGCACGTTTATCGCCGGAAGGTGTATCCACGACAACTTCCTCCTTGTGCAGTAGACGGCGAGGCACCTCTCTCATGTTGTAGCTTTTTGAAAAGAGGAGGAAAACCAGGGGATACTCTCTCACGTTGTAGTTTTCTCTATATACCTCAGCTGCTGCAGTGTTGCTTTGTATATAAATGGCATGCTAGCCTGCTGGTTTAATTTGGGTGTGTAGGTATAAGCTAAAACTGAACCATAATATCAGTTTAGAGACGCACTTGATCATTTTTGGCAAAAGTGCGTGTGTTGTAGCAGCACATGTGCAGTTCTGGTCATTTGACTATAACAAACTGTTAAAAATACAAAACCACTTGTACATTCAGGAAAAAAAAACTTTGCAAATGTCGGTTAGTTACACTAGCACATACCTGTGAGGAATAACTGCAACTTGAGGGCAGTATCTGCTAGTATATATGCAAGTGTTAGTTTTGAACAAATGCTGAAGCACATCTCTGAATTAGGAACGACAGTGTGCGCCTGTCCTGGAACTTAAAACTTGGAACTGTATGCTGCTGCTCTGTTTGTGAATGTCTTGCTGCACACTTGGATGTCAAAATATTGTACGACCTGGGAATAGGTATGTACAGAAACTTTTGTCAATAAATGGTTACACTTCAGATTAGAGAAGTACATGTACTCCTGTAGCATATATTCTCTTTTGAGTAGCATATAAATTGGTCAAATAAATTTTCCCTAGCCATCTCAACAAAGAGTACAACTTGAAGCAGCGTCGGAAGCAAGGGATCAGTGGGCTCACAAATAGATATAAACTATGAAATACTCCCTCCGTATCAAAATATAAGACGGTTTTTGACACGAAGGGGTAGATTGCAAGGGTTCTCGCAAACATGGAGAGTGGCAGCACGTGCTCCCTCCAGTTGCATAACTTATTGTGTAGCCCAATATGAAACACAACCAGTCCTGCTTCAACTATTGCCAATCATAAAATCGAATTGCAATGTTTATAACATTAAGTCCTCAAGAGATTCTTAACTAGTATTTCTATAATGGTCCAGAGTTAATAACATGACCACTCTCTTGTTCTATTAGAATGAATTCCCTGCCCTGTCCAGGTTCACAGAAAAAAGATTATATTCTAAGTTCGTAGAATCTAAAGCGATGTGAAACAGAACAATGGTTCTTGAGCCATTGACCGAAGTAATGAAGCACCACCGGTCTAGCGATGCAGGAGGAGTAATATTGTTGTCCAACACAACATAGGAGAACAAAAGCGGCAGTTGCATCCACCCAGATTTATTGACGCTGGTTGGGGATCAAAGTGGACCAGTCTAGATGGAGTTGTATTGTACCATGTCCACGTGAAAAAAAGAGTATCGATGCATACCCATGTGAAATGCATCGTTGCAACACTTCACTCCATCGACCCCCTCATCCAGCCCAGCAGATATCACTCACACCTTCCTAAAGTCTACATTTTACCTTGCCTTCTTATTCTCATTTTTTTTTCAAGTTTTATCACACGCTAGTTCTAGTTGAGGCCTCCTCGCGTGAGATACACATTACCCCTTTAACGGTAGATTTCTCCCACTCACCTTCATATCCATCTTCTGCATGTCCGCTACTTCCCTCGTCTAATCCTTTTCTTGCATCATGACATAAGTGGGAGGGAAAAAGA
>NC_041391.1:51061315-51079778 GCF_002162155.2 Triticum dicoccoides
TGGTATTTCTTGATCTCTTAAAAGTTCTTTAGGCATGGGAGGCATCAGGGCAAGGGATAATAGCATGGAGTGACATCAGACACCCTCCTACCCAAGATGGGGGAATTGCTCCTAGAGGTGTAACAGAAAGACAAGTGTGAGAGTCTCAAGGGATCGGGGGCCTCGGGGATGCGGTCTTGTTTTGCTCCAAGGGACACCAATTTTTAATCTTTAGGCATGGGAGGCATCAGGGAAGGAAGAGTCACAAGCACCTTCCAAGCTTCTACAAATTTCCATGGTATTTCTTGATCTCTTAAAAGTTCTTACATGGAACTCATGAATCACCACAGATTTTTTTCCTCTTATATGCAAAAAATATAAGTTGCACTGGGCAACATTTCTATTTGAATATGTTGTTGTAGAAATTGAAATGAAGTCTGGAATTGCTGGAGGTTGTGCTCAAAAAAATGTTCACAACAAACTAAATGATTTTTGATTGTTAGCACCATCTCTTGCATTATTCGAAACTCTACTTCTGCAAAATATGCTGCCAGGAAATCAAACAAAATGTTTGAAATAGATAGTAAAAGCTAAAACACACTAAAATGGAGCCCTTCATAGTGTTCTAGACATTTATATACAACCAAAAATATATTTTTGGGCACATAATGAGGAGAATAATTCTCTACCATATATATTTAAGCTCAAAAATATGGAGGCAATATCCATAACAATATCATGGCATTAGCTTGATTGCCTCCAGTTTGGTTACTTTGGACCGTTCATTGCTTGAATGTAAATTCCTGAGGAACATTGAGTTGCCAAGAATGATCCATGGAAATGAGCAACTAAATCTATATTTTGTTTTATATTAGTAGAATGTTATACTAGACTAGTTGTATTTCACAAACAGTTGTACTTCTAAAGCAATAAAAAGGACATTATAAATCAATGGCCATGTTGTTTCAACCAACATGGCTCTGAAAAGAAAAGAAAAACACAATATCTCATAGGGTAGGAGAATCATATAAACTACAAAAAATAAGAGTATAATCATCACATCTATAAAAGTGTTTTCATTGTTCATCCACCTCCAAAGGTATCAATAATTAGAAAACCAACAACATATTCATTAGTTCAATAAATCAATGTATCACTATCATAGGAAAATGTTTATTTATGAAAGAATCTCCTACATTTATATGACTTATAATAATCTATCCAACCCATCATTCAAATGGAGAGAAATACAAGGTAAGAAAAATCACATTAGTCCAAGGTATTCCTACAAAATATATGTGGGACAAGTCATATTAAACAACTCATTATTGTAAATCAGTTAAGGTCATAACGCTCTTGCTTCTTTCTATTCTCTTTCAATACAACTAGAGCAGCAATTGCATGGGGTAGGTTTGGTTGGTGGTAGTTAAGGACAATCGACGGTACCAGGCTAGATAGAGTTGCATACCACGTGCATTTGTGAGAACTGTGCATATATGCATACCCGTGTGTTCTCGTCTCCAGCAAGTCCTCATGACTCCTCAGTAGTTTTTTCTCGTACCTTCCTAACCTCTGGATTCTAGCTCCTTGCATCACATGCTAGCTCCAGTTTAAGTGCTTAATTGTGATCTTCCTATATACATTACCTTGCTCCTTTCCCTTTTAATTTCTATCCACTAGCCTTCATATTCATCTAGAGAAGACTATGAATCAGGGGACTGGTGACCTTTGGGATGAGATTTTGTTTCTATGCAAGAGAGGAGCTCATTTTCAACCCTTTAAGCATGGGAGACATGGGGAAAGGATGGGTTAGTTGATATGCCAAGGCAAGTCTATTAGAAATGAATTTCACATATCAACTATTTTATTTATTGAGGTTTCTAGGAAAAACGTGCACGGTCACTTGGGGTACATTTGGTTGTGTGCACCAATTCCACACCAATGGCAGTGTAGTGAGAGAGAGAGAAAGAAAACCCATTGTTGAGTTGTTGGCTTAAGATGGCCACCTAGAGCCTATGTTCTAAAAATATATTTTCTATAGCAACTTGTAAATTCAAAATTTTGAAGACTGAATGGAGCTACGAAGTGTCAAAGTCAACATTTAGAGCTTCAAATGAATTAACGCAGAGCACACACCCAGTGCTTTTTTGAACTATGGGTGTATCCACTGGTGCTAGGTCTCCTTGTGCAGCAGACGATGAGGCAGCTCTCTCATGCTATAGCTTTCTGAAAAGAGGAGGAAAACCAGGGGACACTCTCTCATGATGAAGTTTTCTCCATAGAACTTCATGCTATGGGACATGGCAATGCCCTAGGAGACCTAGCACTAAGGAGCAAGGGGCTAACCTTTGAGAAGAATATCAAGGAAATTTAGAGACCAAGCATCACCCAACAGATTTGTATCTTTGGACCTCCCGAGCAATCCAGGTAAATGGTTCTTAATAAAATTGATGGCATGCATATGTCTTGTCTGTGAAGAAGCGGAGAATGTCGTACCTCTCTCGAGGCACGGTTTCGTGTTCATATAGGCAGGGGCGTATCCCTGATAAGCATACAATTCAGTTGAGATTACATCTTGGAGATCAAGGAATAAAGAGATAAGATAGAGATGAAAAGGTTACAACCATATACTCTAACAACCTCAATCTATCTAAGGTTAACCTGACTCAACTGAACCGGTGCACTGGTGCGCCCCAATGGACCTGACTAACACATTGTTTAACACCCTCCCATAATCACAACTTGGAAAAGTTGACATTACATTTAAATTCTTCAAAACTTCTTGTAGACAAGGCCTTAGTGAAACCATCTGCAACTTGATCTTGAGATCGAATGAACCGAATGTCCAACTTTTTTCCATCAACTCATTCTTTGACAAAGTGAAGGCATATTTCAATATGTTTGGTCCTTGCATGAAAAATTGGGTTAGCAGAAAGGTAGGTAGCACCAAGATTGTTACACCATAAGCATGGAGCTTGCTTACAACATATCCCAAGCTCTTTCAGCAATGACTGAACCCAGATAATTTCTGCAATAGATTTGCTAGTGCTTTGTATTCTGCTTCTGTGCTGGATCTAGACATAGTAGCTTGTTTCTTAGCACACCATGAAATCAGATTTGGTCCAAAGAACACTGCAAAACCACTTGTTGAGTGTCTGTCATCAAGACA
This sequence comes from Triticum dicoccoides, assembly GCF_002162155.2. NCBI lineage: Eukaryota > Viridiplantae > Streptophyta > Magnoliopsida > Poales > Poaceae > Triticum > Triticum dicoccoides. The sequence goes on from NC_041391.1 coordinate 51,064,464, forward strand.
ACCTGCCCAATCAGAATCAGAAAATGCACTGACAAGTGTTGATGATGACTTGGTGAAGGTGATTCCAACATTGAAAGTATTCTTGACATATCTAAGGATGCGTTTTGCAGCTGTCAAATGTGTTGTAGTGGGTGCATGAAGGAACTGACATACTTTGTTTACAGCAAAAGAAATATCAGGCCTAGTCAGAGTTAAGTATTGCAGTGCACCAACCATACTTCTGTAGCTGGTGCTCTCCTCTTGATTCAAGAGTTTACCTTCTGTCAAGGACAGTTTTTCTGAGCTGGACAAGGGTGTTGGAGCTAGCTTGCAGCCTTGCAACCCGGCTCTTGTTACAAGATCAGTTGCATACTTCTCTTGGGATAAATGAAGCTCATCTCCATTTCTATTTACTTCAATACCAAGAAAATAGTGCAAGTCTCCTAGATCCTTAAGAGCAAACTCTGAGTTCAAATCCTTGAGCAATGCTGAAATGGCTTCATCAGATGAACCTGTAACAATAATATTGTCAACATATATAAGTACAAATATAGAGATATTTGACTTATTTTAAATAAACAATGAGGTGTCAGACTTGGAGGGAGCAGACCCAAGTTCTTGAAGCTGTGGACTCAGCCGAGAATACCATGCTCTAGGAGCTTGGTTTAGTCCATATAAGGCCTTGTCGAGCTTGCATACATGAAGGTTTTTTTTTCTGTCTTCAAACCCAGGAGGTTGTTTCATGAACACTTCCTCTTCTAGAACGCCATGAAGGAACGCATTCTGTACATCTAGCTATCGTAGACTCCATCCTCTGGATACGACAATAGACAAAACGAGACGAATAGTAGCAGCCTTTACAACAGGGCTAAAAGTATCCTCATAGTCTAAATCGTACCTTTGCTTAAAACCCTTTGCAACTAGTCTGGCCTTATAACGGTCTATGGTACCATCAGATTTCTTTTTTAATTCTGAAGACCCATTTACAATCTATCACATTTTTACCTTTACCTTGACACGCTAGAACTAAGTGCCAAGTTTTATTTCTGTGAAGCGCCATGCACTCATCCGCCATAGCCTTCTACCACTTTGGATCACCAAAGGCTTTTGCAACAGTATGTGGTATGTTTGGTTCATGTGAGACACAAGCATATCCAAAATTTGCTAAAGATTTGTATTTTTTGGGTTGAGTTACTCCCCTCTGAAGCCTGGTTCGAGGTGGTGAAGGCGCGTCCACAGAAGATCCCGCACCAGGGGCAGCTGCAGTCCTGTCGGGTGAGGGGGACCGAGACGGATATTCTGCGGCCGGCGTGCATGACGCAGAAGGAGAAGGTGTTGGAAATATGCCCTAGAGGCAATAATAAAATGGTTATTATTATATTACCTTGTTCATGATAATTGTCTATTGTTCATGCTATAACTGTAGTAACTAGAAACCGTAATACATGTGTCAATATATAGACCACAACATGTCCCTAGTGAGCCTCTAGTTGACTAGCTTGTTGATCAATAGATGGTTATGGTTTCCTGACCATGTACATTGGATGTCATTGATAATGGGATCACATCATTAGGAGAATGATGTGATGGACAAGACCCAATCCTAAGCATAGCACAAGATCGTGCATTTCGTTTGCTAAGAGCTTTTCTAATGTCAAGTATCATTTCCTTAGACCATGAGATTGTGCAACTCCCAGATACCGTAGGAATGCTTTGGGTGTACCAAACGTCACAACGTAACTGGGTGGCTATAAAGGTGCACTACAGGTATCTCCGAAAGTGTCTGTTGGGTTGGAACGAATCGAGACTGGGATTTGTCACTCCGATGACGGAGAGGTATCTCTGGGCCCACTCGGTAATGCATCATCATAATGAGCTCAATGTCACTAAGTAGTTAGTCACGGGATCATGCATTACAGAACGAGTAAAGTGACTTGCCGGTAACGAGATTGAACGAGGTATTGGGATATCGGCGATCGAATCTCGGGCAAGTAATGTACCGATTGACAAAGGGAATTGTATACGGGATTGCTTGAATCCTTGACATCGTGGTTCATCAGATGAGATCATCGTGGTTCATCTGATGAGATCATCGTGGAACATGTGGGAGCCAACATGGGTATCCAGATCCCGCTGTTGGTTATTGGCCAGAGAGCTGTCTCGGTCATGTCTGCATGATTCCCGAACCCGTAGGGTCTACACACTTAAGGTTCGGTGACGCTAGAGTTGTTATGGGAATTAGTGTGCAGTTACCGAATGTTGTTCGGAGTCCCGGATGAGATCCCGGACGTCACGAGGATTTCCGGAATGGTCCGAAGGTAAAGATTTATATATGGGAAGTCCTATTTTGGCCACCGGAAAATGTTCAGGATTTTTCGGTATTGTACCAGGAAGGTTCTAGAAGGTTCCAGAGTGGGGCCCACCTGCATGGGGTGACCCACATGAACATGGGTAGTGGGGGCAAGGCCCCACACCCTGGTCAAGGCGCACCAAGATCCCCCCTTAGAAGGAATAAGATCATATCCCGTAGGGATAAGATCAAGATACCTAAAAAGGGGGGATAACAATCGGTGGGGAAGGAAATGATGGGATTTCTTTCCTCCCACCTTTGCCAACGCCTCAATGGACTTGGAGGGCAAGAAACCAGCCCCCTCCACCCCTATATATAGTGGGGAGGTGCATGGGAGCTTCACCCTTGCCCCTGGCGCAGCCTCCCCCTCTCCAACTCCACCTTCTCCTCGATAGTGCTTGGTGAAGCCCTGCCGGAGAACTGCAAGCTCCACCACCACGCCGTCGTGCTGCCGGAGCTTTACCTCAACTTCTCCTCTCCCCTTGCTGGATCAAGAAGGAGGAGACATCCCCGTGCTATACGTGTGTTGAACGCGGAGGCGCCGTCCGTTCGGCGTTAGATCGAATCTTTCGTGATTTGAATCGCCACGAGTACGACTCCCTCATCCGCGTTCTTGTAACGCTTCCGCATCGCGATCTTTAAGGGTATGAAGATGCACGCATCCTCTCCCTCTCTTGTTGCTAGAATCTCCATAGATTGATCTTGGTGATGCGTAGAAAATTTTGAATTTCTGCTACGTTCCCCAATAGTGTCATCATGAGCTAGGTCTATGAGTAGTTTCTATGCATGAGTAGAACACAAGTTATTGTGGGTGTTGATTTTGTTCAATATGCTTACCGTTACTAGTCCTATCTTGTTTCGACGGTATTGTGGGATCAAGTCACTACCAAACCTCGTTGGTCGACAAGGATGCGTAATGCTTCAGAGTGGTACGTAATCCTGTCTTGGAGGTCATGTTGCTAGATAACAATGAACCTACGAGCTATGGAGAAGCGATGGTGGGCCCAATTCCGACGAATGGCTCGAGGCCATAAAATCCGAGAGAGGATCCATGTATGAAAAAAAATTATGGACTTTGGAAGAACTACTTGATGGTCGTAAGGCTGTTGGGTACAGATGGATTTTAAAAGGAGGACGGACAATGGTGGTAAGTATCACCATTAAGAAAGCTCGACTTGTTGTTAAGATGTTTTCTGACAAGTTCAAGGAGTTGAATGCGATGAGACTTTCTCATTCGTAGCGATGCTAAGAGTCTGTTGGAATTATATTAGCATTTACTGCATTATTTATGAAATCTTGCAGATAGGATGTCAAAACATTGTTTCCTCGACGATTTTTTTAGGAAAGGTTGTATGTGATACAACCAGAAGGTTTTGACAATCCTGAAAGATGCTAACAAGTATGCAAAGCTCCAGCAATCCTTCTAAGGACTGGAGTAAGCATCTTGGAGTTGGAATATACGCTTTGATGAGATGATCAAAGATTTTGGGTTTATACAAAGTTTATGAGAAACTTGTATTTCCGAAGAAGTGAGTGGGAGCACTATAGAATTTCTGATGAGTATATGTTGTTGACATATTGTTGATCAGAAATGATGTAGAGTTTCTGGAAAGAATATAGGGTTATCTGAAAAGTGTTTTTCAATGGAAAACCTGGATTAAGCTACTTGAACATTGAGCATCAAGATCTATAAGGATAGATCAAAATCGCTTAATAGTACTTTCAAACAAACACATATCGTGACAAGATTTTGAAGGAGTTCAAAATAGATCAGGAAAGAAGGAGTTCTTGGCTGTGTTAGTATTGAGTAAGACTCAAGACCTGACCATGGCAGAAGAGAGAGAAAGGATGAAGGTCGTCCCCTATGCTTTAGACGTAGGCTCTAAATTGTGCTATGCTGTGTACCGCACCTGAAGTGTGCCTTGCCATGAGTCAGTCAAGGGGTACAAGTGTGATCCAGGAATGGATCACATGAGAGTGGTCAAACTTATCCTTAGTAACTAGTTGACTAAGGAATTTTCTCGATTATGGAGGTGGTAAAAGAGTTCGTCGTAAAGGGTTACGTCGATGCAAACTTTGACACTAATCCGGATGACTCTGAGTAGTAAACCGGATTCGTATGGTACAGCAGTTGTTTGGAATAGCTCCAAGTAGCGCGTGGAAGCTGCATCTACAAGATGACATAGAGATTTGTAAAGTACACACGGATCTGAAAGGTTCATACCTGTTGACTAATAAACCTCTCTCACAAGCGAGATATGATCAAACACCATGGGTGTTGGATTCATTACAATCACATAATGATGTGAAGTAGATTATTGACTCTAGTGCAAGTGGGAGACTGTTGGAAATATGCCCTAGAGGCAATAATAAAATGTTTATTATTATATTTCCTTGTTCATGATAATTGTCTATTGTTCATGCTATAATTGTATTAACTAGAAACCGTAATACATGTGTGAATACATAGACCACAACATGTCCCTAGTGAGCCTCTAGTTGACTAGCTTGTTGATCAATAGATGGTTATGGTTTCCTGACCATGGACATTGGATGTCATTGATAATGGGATCACATCATTAGGAGAATGATGTGATGGACAAGACCCAATCCTAAGCATAGCACAAGATCGTGTAGTTCGTTTGCTAAGAGCTTTTCTAATGTCAAGTATCATTTCCTTAGACCATGAGGTTGTGCAACTACCGGATACCGTAGGAATGCTTTAGGTGTACCAAACGTCACAACGTAACTGGGTGGCTATAAAGGTGCACTACAGGTATCTCCGAAAGTGTCTGTTAGGTTGGCATGAATCGAGACTGGGATTTGTCACTCCGATGATGAAGAGGTATCTCTGGGCCCACTCGGCAATGCATCATCATAATGAGCTCAATGTGACTAAGTAGTTAGTCACGGGATCATGCATTACGGACGATTAAAGTGACTTCCCGGTAACGAGATTGAACGAGGTATTGGGATATCGGCGATCAAATCTCGGGCAAGTAACGTACCGATTGACAAAGGGAATTGTATACGGGATTGCTTGAATCCTTGACATCGTGGTTCATCCGATGAGATCATTGTGGAAAATGTGGGAGCCAACATGGGTATCCAGATCCCGCTGTTGGTTATTGGCCAGAGAGCTGTCTCGGTCATGTCTGCATGATTCCCGAACCCGTAGGGTCTACACACTTAAGGTTCGGTGACGCTAGAGTTATTATGGGAATTAGTGTGCAGCTACCGAATGTTGTTTGGAGTCCCGGATGAGATCCCGGACGTCACGAAGAGTGTCGGAATGGTCCGGAGGTAAAGATTTATATATGGGAAGTCCTATTTTGGCCACCGGAAAATGTTCGGGATTTTTCGGTATTGTACCGGGAAGGTTCTAGAAGGTTCCGGAGTGGGGCCCACCTGCATGGGGGGACCCACATGAACGTGGGTAGTGGGAACAAGGCCCCACACCCCTGGTCAAGGTGCACCAAGATCCCCCCTTAGAAGGAATAAGATCATATCCCGAAGGGATAAGATCAAGATCCCTAAAAAGGGGGGATAACAATCGGTGGGGAAGGAAATGATGGGATTTCTTTCCTCCCACCTTTGCCAATGCCCCAATGAACTTGGAGGGCAAGAAAGCAGCCCCCTCGACCCCTATATATAGTGGGGAGGTGCATGGGAGCTTTATCCTTGCCCCTGGCGCAGCCCTCCCCCTCTCCAACTCCACCTCCTCCTCGGTAGTGCTTGGCGAAGCCCTATCGGAGAACTGCAAGCTCCACCACCACGCCGTCGTGCTGCCGGAGATCTCCCTCAACTTCTCCTCTCCCCTTGCTGGATCAAGAAGGAGGAGACGTCCGCGGGCTGTACGTGTGTTGAACGCGGAGGCGCCGTCCCCGGGCTGTACGTGTGTTGAACGAGTACGACTCCCTCATCCGCGTTCTTGTAACGCTTCCGCATCACGATCTTTAAGGGTATGAAGATGCACTCATCCTCTCCCTCTCTTGTTGCTAGAATCTCCATAGATTGATCTTGGTGATGTGTAGAAAATTTTGAATTTCTGCTACGTTCCCCAACAGAAGGCGTCGTAGAAGATCCCACACCTGTGACTGCATCAGATGCAGACTCATGATGAGCCAATGATGGAGCGGTCGGGGCAGAATCTGCGCAGGAGTCTGCGTCATCGTCCCGTCGTGACGGACGCTGCACGTAGCAACGGATGTCGGCGCCAAACCGACCAGGCGCAGGGCCAAACGCGGGGCCAGGCGCGGGCGGCTCGAGATGGCGCCCTGTGGCGCTGGAGGATTGGCGCGGGGCGGTTGCCTGTCGGTCCATTAGGTTGTTGTTTGTGTGAAGCGGCACGGGGCTCGAGGCTGATCGACCTAGCACGGTCGGCGCGGATCTCATGGGGGATAACATGGAAGACTGACAGGGGACAGATCCCAAGGGAGATGCACCCGGATCCCGAGGAGGATCTGCTCCGATGCTGCTGATGTTTTGTCCAGGGAGCATAAAAATGATGATTTGGGCTGATTTCTTCACCATTTTTTGCGCAGTTTTTTTCTGTTGCATCACAAGACTCAAGGCCATCATTAGTAAGAGGATTAGACAAAAATTGATCATTAGTGGTTAAAACACCCCCATTATCAAGACCGGTAAGATGAGACGGTAAAAGTAGAATCTCCTTTTGGAGAAGGGCTCCGGCGTTTGGGTGGAGGTGTGCAAAAGGGAAAATAGTTTCATCAAACACAAAGTCATGGGAAATGTAGATGCGTCCGGTTGATACATCAAGACACTTTACACCCTTATGTTGTGGACTATAACCCAAGAATACACACTGCTTTGATCAGAACATGAGTTTACGAATGTTGTACGGCCGAAGATATGGCCAACACGCACACCCAAACATTCGCAATGATGTATAGTCCGGTTTGGTGTGAAGGAGGCGTTCTACTGGAGATTCATTGTTGATGACCCGACTAGGCAACATGTTTATGAGGTGGACTGCGGTGAGAAAAGCCACATCCCAGAATTTCAAAGGCATGGATGCAGCAGCGAGCAAAGCCAGGCTGACTTCAACTATGTGTCTGTGCTTGCGCTCGGCTGACCCGTTTTGCTGGTGAGCATGGGGGCATGACACATGATGTGATATGCCAATTTGCTGAAAGAAGGAGTTCAGATTTCTGTATTCCCCTCCCCAATCAGATTAGAGAGCTAAGATTTTGGAATCAAACTTTCTTTCTACTAGTGCTTGAAAGTTGCGGAAAACTTGAAACACATCAGATTTGTTTTTGATAAGATAGATCCAAGTGTACTTGCTGAAGTCATCGATAAAGATTACGTAATAGGTGTGTCTACCAACGGAGGTGGGAGCAGGACCCCAAACATAAAAAAAATGAGTTCAAGAGGTTTAGTGGATATGCTTGTAGACACAGGATAAGGTAACTGATGACTCTTAGCACGTTGACATGAATCACAAACTGTTTCACAATCACGCTTACCAACAAACAGGAGCTTATTCTTTTTAAGCAAATGTTCGACTAAGGAAAAAGATGCATGTCCTAATCTATCATGCTGTCGTGTTGAAGAGACTTTGGTGACACCATACACTTGTTTATTCAATCTCCTAAGCTCCGGAATCAACGGGTAAAGCCCTCGAATGCATCTATCTCGATACAGGATTTTCTTCGTGACCTGATCCTTGATCAAAAAGAAAAATGGGTGAAACTCAAGGAATACATGATTGTCAATGGCAATGCGATGAACTGAGAGGAGATTTTTCGAGGCACTAGGGACATGCAAAAAAATTCTGAGACGCATATGTATATGGGGAGTTTTAATCACTGAATGACCAACGTGGCTAATGCTCATACCTTCTCCGTTGGCAGTGTGGACTTGATCTTGCCCGCGATATTTTTCACGGACCGTCACCTTCTCTAGCTCGCCGGTGTTGTGGTCGGTTGCACCGCTGGCCACATACCAGTTTCTGTCGATGCCGTAGGAGCCATCTGCTGCGCCTGCAACCTTCTCGTCTTGAGACGACTCACCATCCTCTTCATAGAGGTACCAGCAGTCGCGTGCGGTGTGGCCAAGTTTGCCATAAATTTGGCAGCGCGGCGCGTCAGGATTGTTGTTGTTGTTGTTGTTGGGCCGCCCACTGGCGCCGCCGCCGCCACGAGAGGAGTTGCCGCCGCCGCTGTTTCCGCCCGCTGGTGGCTTGCCCTTGCCATGCTGTGGACCACTATAGCGTGAGGAGCCGCCGCTGCCGCGGCCGCGAGCGACCACATTTGCAGAGGAGTTGAAACCTCCGCCCGAGGTGTTGTTTTAGAGGGCGAGGCGATGATCGAAGTTGCTCATCTAGGCGTAGAGGCCATCGAGGTTGATGGTGTCGGTGCGGGCGTCGTTGGCGGAGACGAGGGGCTAGTACTCCATGTCGAGGCCGGCGGTGATGTAGGAGACAAGCTCATCGTCATCAATGGGCTTTCCGGCGGCTGCGAGCTCATCTGCGAGTGCCCTCATGTGGGCGAAGTGGGCGGCAATAGACTGCGTCCCCTTCTGCGCCGTGGAGAGTGCAACTCTGATGTTGTTGATGCGAGCTCGAGATTGCGACGAGAACATGTGATCAAGAGCTGCCCAGAGCTCTTGCGGCATGGCTATGGAAGTGACCTGCACGAGGACCTCTTTGGTGAGGGTATTAAGCAAGTATCCGAGTACCAACCAGATCGGATGGAGAGGGTTTGGAGTTTGCTCTTCTTTCTCATCTTTGTCCTTCGTGGTGAGGAACTTGACGGGCTCCGACATGGTATGGTTCCGTCAACGTAGCAGAAGAAGCCAGCTCCCCTCAGCTGCGGTGTCACCTACGCACGCCACATGACGTAGTTGGTGCGGGTGAGCTTCTCTGCGACCTGCCCAAGGGAGGCCTGGACGGTGCTTGAGGAGGACGACATGGCTGGAGATGGGTTTTGCTAGATGCGATGGATAGAGGTGGCTCTGTATAACATGTAAAGAAGCGGAGAACGTCGTACCTCTCTCGAGGCGACGGTTTCGTGTTAATATAGGCAGGGGCGTATCCCTGATAAGCATACAATTTAGTTGAGATTACATCTTGGAGATCAAGGAAGAAAGAGATAAGATAGAGATGAAAAGATTACAACCATATACTCTAATAACCTCAATCTATCTAAGGTAAACCTGACTCAACCGAACCGGTGCACTGGTGCGCCCCAATGGACCTGACTAACACGTTGTTTAACATTGTCTGATGCATGTGGGGAAGAGTATTCAGATTCTTGATTGGATATTCTCAGATTATTGGCTGGGTGTATTAACATACATGGCCGCACACTGATTTAAGATTTTGGTGTAACGAAAAACAGGGGTTCCTGATTAGAAACCGACAGAAGAGTAAAATGCTTGATTAGCAAATACATATAGCTGCAAGAAAATGTGTTTGATTGCTGACTACACAATCTGAACCATACATCTCTGAAATTATATTAGATTCTTGATCTTGGAAATTTAGAGCTGCTGTAGTGTTGTTTTTTATATAAATGGCATGCTAACCTGCTTATTTAATTTAGATGTGTAGGTAGAAGCTAATATTGAACCGTGATGTCAGTTCAGAGATGCACTTGACCATTTTTCACAGAAACGTGTGCGTTTTAGCAGCACATGTGCAGTTCTGGTCATTTGACTATAACAAATCGTTAGAAATACAAACCACTTGTACATTCAGAAAAAATAACTTTGTAAACATCGTCGGCTAGTTACACTAGCACATACGTGGTACGTGCTGGTATATATGCGGGTGTTGGTTTTGAACAAATGCTGAATCACATCTCTGGCTTACGAACGGCAGTGTGCGCCTGTCCTGGAACTTAAAACTCAGAACTGTATGCTGCTGCTCTGTCTGCGGATCTCTTGCTGTACGCTTGTCGCAATAAGAAGATAGTTGGAGCCAAAATATTCTAGGACCTGGAAATAGACGTGTACAGAATCTTTTATCACGTAAATAGTTGCACTTAAGTTCACGATTCAGTTCAGAGCCCCTCAACCTCTGTACTTGTGCGTTTTACTGTAGTGACAGCAGTGGCTTTTAGGCTAAGCAGTTTATATGCTTCTCTGAGATAGGAGGAGTGGCTTTCAGGCTAAATCTCTCTTGTCCTGAAATGATTGCCTACATTCTACTACAGTACTCTGCAAGTCCAAATTTATTGCCGTTTAGCAGATTCCTATTGCAAAATTTAAAGGGTCCTGCTGAAACATACAACATCGAGCCAGTGCCGCCCTTCCTCTTCATCAGTGGTGGCAAGAAGGCTGACACCGTCGCCCGCGGTAGGAGCGATGCATGTTATCAGCAAGGGTCGGCATCCGCTGTAGTGGTTACAACTGTCGTCCGCTTGGCTTGGTTGTGACTGAACTTGTGTTTGTTCTGTCTGAATGTTGCTACAGACCAATATGCTTATGTATTCCTACAAAAATGAGTTCTAGTTGTTCATCATACCTGTTGTTCTCTGGGTCGTGTTGTTGAAGAGGGTTTACACCCCACATGTGAACTAATCCCCTGCAACCGAACAACAGCACATGTGAGGGGTTGGTTTTCATGGTGTTTTTTTGTTTCCATGCTAACGTGGGCTTAACCGAACAAGTCCTGAAGAGATACTGAATTTGATTTTTCGTGCAGTAGATATGCCAAACAGTAGGCACCAATTTCCCAATAAAACCTCTCTTCAAAATAACAATAAACACCTCAAATTTCAAAGTGAATTACATTTACACACACGTCAGTCAAATGTGCCTTGCTTAAGTCGTCGGCCATGAATCTTCCCTCTTGGTCTCTCAACTCACTACATTCTCTCCTTCACTCATTCGAGCCTTGATCAGAAAAGAGACACCGTAGAAGATTGCTGTCAGCTCACCCACTCATCTGCTGCATCATGCACACATTCTCATCATCTCTGGCAGTGGTAATGTGGTATGCCAACCAAATCAAATCAATGGCACCGGCAGATCTAGACAGACGACGAATGATCCAAGCCTAGCTAGCCATCGTGAGGCGCGGTGGAGTTGACGAGGGTGGCGATCCTGACCCTGGGCCTGGAGTAGTCGCCGGTGAGCAGCCTGGATGCGACGATGGCGTTGGCGAACTCGGTGAGGTGGATGCCGTCCCAGCTGATGAACTTGGCGTCCATGTCGCACAGCTGCATCTCCCCGGACATGCACATCTTGAAGTGGTTGTAGTTGTGGGGCGGGCCGCCGTTGCCGCAGCACGCCATGAGGGGCCTCTCGACGCCGTACTTGCTGTGGTTGGCCACGAGGTCGTACTTGATGGGGTACAGGTCGGTGAAGACGATGGCGGCGTCGGCCATGCGCTGCCGGAGCTGGTTGCAGGTCTCGGCCAGCTTCTCGTTGAAGGCCTTGGCGACGTTGTTGTACTTGTTGAGGCAGCCGTTGGCGTCGAGGTCGCTGTCGTCGTCCCTGGGGATGGACAGCTTCTGCGGCAGGCAGCCCAGCGCCCCCGTCCCGTGGATCCAGAACTTCCTCGCCCCGTGCGCGTACAGGGTCTGCAGGTACGTATGACGATCGATTCCATTATTTGCACCACATATCAATGGAGATTTACTGAAATACAGAGGGGGCCAACCATGTTTTTACCTCCATGGCGAATTTGATGTGACCAACTATGGCGGGGATCTTGGCGAGCACTTGATCGTAGGGGAGGTGAAGATACGCGGAGAGATCGTTGTGCCCGATGTCCATGGCGTAGATGGCGTTCCGGAACCCCTCCCGGTCGATCGGCGTCCTCTCGCCTGCATCACATCTCACAACAAGCAGCCATCAAGGTACTACAATGGTTTTACTTTTCGTCGGAGAGATTATTATCCTTCCACTTTCTCTGCTTGGACAGCAGACTCAACTATTCTTTAGGACTTGGATTTTGTCATGACACAAGACACGAACTATTCACTGGACAAATTACGCGTGCAGTGCGGTTGTCATGTCTGCATCAATCATTATTTCTCTAGAGACTACTAGCTGTGAATTAGGTGGGAACATGTGATTTAATTTTAAACATGTTCCTCAGCAATAATAATAATAATCTTGATGGAGATGTACACTGCATATGCTTGCACAGTTTGGGACCATCAGTGTAGCTTCTGCTTAAGTCAAGGCTCAGCACAATAATAAGTAACCTAACATGTTCCTCTTCCAAACGCGACACATAAGCCGAATCTAACATACACAACATATGTTAGGCATCTAGGGGTAGTTTGGGACCATTGGCGTAGCTTGTGCTAGATGCAGATGCACACAACATGTTGGGATGGTTTGGGACCATGAGTGTAGCTTGTGCTTAAGTCAAGGCTCAGCGCAATATAATCTTACGTAATAAGCTAGCTAAAATGTTCTTCTTCCAAAAGCGACACATGAGCCGAGGCTAAGATACACAACATATGTTGGGCAATAGGCATCTTCGGATAGTTCGGGACCATCGACGTGGCTTCTGCTTAAGTCAAAACTCAACACAACAACCTTACACGACAAGCTAGCTAGCTAAAATATTCGTTCTTCCAAAAGCGACATTTAAGCCGAAGCAAACAGACGCGAAATAAGATAGAGTATTTTTGTTTCCTCCATCAAATTTTCACCATACGACAAATCGTGGTTTCTGTTGTTGTACTAGTTTTATCAGCTCATACGTTTGTGCAAACAAGTTGTCGATAAGGATGGGCAAACCTTTGTTGAGCAGCTCGAAAGACCTGGTTCTGAAGTAGAGGAACTGATGGAGCTGCACGTCGAGCGAGAAGGGGGATCCCCCCGGCGTCGCCGTCGACCCGCCGATGGCGAAGTTGGCGCCGTTGCTGAAGTCGGAGCCCAGCGCCTTGAGGTACGGGCTCAGATGAGGCGTGCCCAGGCTCTCACCTGCGTCATGGCATCGTCAAAAAAATGATATTGCCCATGAGTGAGTGGAGTGCAAATACTTTTGACGCAATGGCTTCCCTATGCGCAAGCGTACATGTGGAGTGGCCGCATAATCGCCTTTATGATCCCATTACAGCGATGTCCCATTTGCTTGTCGGCACACGCATTCGTGCGTCCTCTTCACCTTTTTTTTTCTCACAATGCCCGTCCCTTTCCCTTAATTTAACTTAATTTCTTAGGGTGCTATGCTACTCTGAAGCTGCCCTTTCTTCAAAGCTTCAGAAAAGAAGTCCCCATTTGTGCTGTGTGTAGAGAATAAACTTTGAAGATTCGTTTGTTTGGGTCAGTGCACTGCACACCGACACTAGCTAGTGTAATTATGCTTTGTTCTAGATAAAATCTTTGATTTGGTTAACTGCTTTTCTTGTAATGATGCTCTGGTGTTTACAACTGTGCCCCCACCGGTTCCTAATATTTTGCTTACATTGTTTCCTGGACGTATTCGTGGAATTTTATTAAGATTTCCTGGCAGCTTTCCCAGTCGTTGGATCTCGATCCAACCTCCCATGTGCATATTACTATCCCCTTCCTCACCAAAAAAAAAAATTGAAATAAAAATCTCCCACCACTGCCTTATCCTAAGCCATGGCCGCTCTGTTCCCAGCAAAGTACCATGTCGCAGCAGAGAGAGAAGAAGAAGCAGTGGATGGGGGATGAGACTCACAGATGAAGTCGATGACGAGGCGGCCGTCGGAGAGGCGGCCGGTGGGGCGGCGGAAGTAGGTGCGGCCCTCCGGGAGCGCAATGTTGAGGCCGCTGGCCGCCGCCATGCCGCCCGTGTCGGAGTTGGAGTCCCCGAAGTTGAAGATCACCACGGGGGACCTCTTGGTGGCAGCCTCCGCGTCCGGCTCCGCGGCGCGGGTGGCGACGGCCAGGCCGCTCCCCCAGGACCCGTAGCCGGCCGCCACGACGGCCGCGGCGGGCATGTACTTGAGGCAGCCGACGAGCAGCACGGCCCCCACACCCGCCAGCAGCACGTAGTACTGCAGCCTCAGGCTGATCTTGGCGGCGCCCACGCCCCCTCCGCCGTTCATCTCCCTGCCTTCTTGCTCTGTCTCTCACCACGCACACCCGACGACGGACGACCCGAGTGGCTAGCTGCCTGCCGGATCCTTGCTCTGGCTGGAGAAGTGTGTGCTTGGCGTGGCTGTGTACCCGTGTATGTATATGTAGGCGGTTGACGGGTCCGTCGGGCCGAGCCCACCTTCGCTTCCGTGTCCTTGGGAGAGGAGAGGAGAGGAGAGGGGAGGCTGAGATGGATCGATGCGATGCATGTCATGTCACGCACCGCGCCGGAGAAGAGGGGTCGGGAAAAGTAAAGGTGACGGCGATGGATGCGCGCGTGTTGCAATGAATAATACTACGGGGAGGGAAGGACTAAGGAGGCATGGCCCCCTCGCCATCGGCGCGAGGTGCATGAGAGTCAAGAAAAGGGGCGGTTGGTGGGATGCGGATGCGGGGGGCAGCGGGCTAGTGACCAGTGAGTGGCTCTCGTGTCGCGCTTCCACCGGATGCAACGGCGACGGCGCATCGGCATCGTACACGACAGCCAGCGGGGCCGTAGCGTGGCTTCTTTCGGCCATTCATGGGAGTCCTGTCAGGGCTCGGGCTGGCTCCCCGCGCCACGGGCAACAGGGGTGGGCGGCGCTGCGCCCGCGTCCTCTACGTGCCGCCCGCGGCCGTGGGCCCTGTGATTTTCTCCTCACATTTACTGTAAACTCAGCATCTTAAGACAGAACTCATTATATTTGACCAATAATGCTGGACCTACGTAATCAACCTACGTAAACCTACGTTCTATCCTCTCTAAACCAATCGCCCCCCTCTCCCCTGAGTTTCACGTTGTGGGACTGGGCATAATTTTTCTTCCAATTTGACCCCCTGACCGCGGAGGTGGGTCATTACCTTTTTTTTTGCAGGGAGGTGGGCCATTACCTTGTTGACACCAAACCATGGAAACCACGTGTACACCCTATCAAGTCTTTGTTCGGTTACACCCTGTCCCAAGGGGATTT
>NC_041391.1:51080080-51106994 GCF_002162155.2 Triticum dicoccoides
ATTTAATTCTTTTTACCATGCAACACATACCTAAGTGTTTCCACCTTGTCTGTGGGCTTCGCATATGTAGTTCACTAGCGATGCCATCATTTGTTTTGCCTCTTCTTCTTCTTACAGCGGAGCTTCGTCCAGTTCCGCTCCCCGCTCGTCCGGCTCAGCCGTGGCCATGTCCACCGGCTAGCTGGGCCCCTCAGAGTGTTGGTCTGGCCGGCAAGGTAGAGTAGGGCATGGTACACGAGCCGGCTCATGGGACTCAAGGCGCCGCCTTCTCCAGTGCCCTACTCTTAATCGTCGGAGCCCGAAACCCGTTGGGTGCCGGTGGACGTCAGATCGATGACGGATCCATCCTGGTATGAGCCGCGGACGTCCACCACGATGCGGTTGCGACTCCCGGACTAATGCGCCATACGGGGTGTGATACGTCTCCAATGTATCTACTTTTCCAAACACTTTTGCCCTTATTTTGGACTCTAACTTGCATGATTTGAATGAAACTAACCCGGACTGACGCTGTTTTCAGCAGAACTGCCATGATGTTGTTTTATGTGTAGAAAAGAAAATTTCTCAGAATGTCCTGGAAATCCACGGAGGCACTTTTTGAAATTAATAAGAATTTTTGGCGAAAGAATCAATACCAGGGGGCTCACAGACTGTCCACGAGACAGGGGGGCGCCTCCCCCCTAGGGCGCGGCCCCCTATCTCGTGGGCCCCCTGGATCTCCACCGACGTCAACTCCAACTCCATATATTCACGTTCGGGGAGAAAAAAAATCAAGGAGAAAGTTTCATCGCGTTTTACGACACGGAGCCGCTGCCAAGCCCTAATCTCTCTCGAGAGGGCTGATCTGGAGTCCGTTCGGGGCTCCGGAGAGGGGGATTCGTCGCCGTCGTCATCATCAACCATCCCCCATCACCAATTTCATGATGCTCACTGACGTGCGTGAGTAATTCCATCGTAGGCTTGCTGGACGGTGATGGGTTGGATGAGATTTACCATGTAATCAAGTTAGTTTTGTTCGGGTTTGATCCCTAGTATCCACTATGGTCTGAGATTGATGTTGCTATGACTTTGCTATGCTTAATGCTTGTCACTAGGGCCCGAGTGCCATGATTTCAGATATGAACCTATTATGTTTTCATGAATATATGTGTATTCTTGATCCTATCTTGCAAGTCTATAGTCACCTATTATGTGTTATGATCCGACAACCCCGAAGTGACAATAATTGGGATACTTCTTGGTGATGACCGTAGTTTGAGGAGTTCATGTATTCACTATGTGCTAATGCTTTGTTTCGGTTCTTTATTAAAAGGACCCCGCTGCCACGGGAGGGTAGGACAAAAGATGTCATGCAAGTTCTTTTCCATAAGCATGTGTGACTATTTACGGAATACATGCCTATATTACATTGATGAACTGGAGCTAGTTCTATATCACCCTATGTATAACTATTGCATGAGGAATCGCATCCGGCATAATTATCGACCACTGATCCATTGCCTACGAGCTTTTCATATATTGTTCTTCGCTTATTTACTTTTTCGTTGCTACTGTTACAACTACTACAAAAACCCCAAAACATTTATCTTTACTTTTGCTACCGTTACTTTTATTATCATACCACTTTTGCTACTAAATACTTTGCTGTAGATACTAAGTTATCCAGGTGTGGTTGAATTGACAACTCAACTGCTAATACTCAAGAATATTCTTTGGCTCCCCTTGTGTCAAATCAATAAATTTGGGTTGAACACTTTACCCTCAAAAGCTATTGCGATCCCCTACACTTGTGGGTTATCAAGACTAATTTCTGGCGCCGTTGCCGGGGAGCATAGCTCTATTCTCTGAGTCACTTGGGATTTATATCTGTTGATCACTATGAAGAACTTGAAAGACGATCGAACTACTATTTTGCCCTCAACTATGAGGGGAGGCAAGGAACTGCCATCTAGCCTTGCACTAGATTCTCCTTCTGTTATCAGTAGGCTTGCTACACCTAAACCTGCTACTGCTATGAATTCTGATATGTCGCATGTTATTGATGATGCCACTTCTGTTATGCATGATGAAACTACTTCTGTGCTTGATACTACTTTGCCATTAGGTGCATTTCTTGATGAACAACTTGCTAGACTTAGGGGGAATGAAATTACTGAAGAGCCTATTATTGATGATAGTGATGATGAAGGTTCTCCCAATGATTATGTATTGCATGTTGTTCCTAAGGGTTATGTTATGAATGAAGAAGCTGCTAGGAAAATCTTTGCTTGCAATGATAGATATGATCTTAAGAAATTATTGGCTAAGTGGAAGCGGCAGTCTCTCAATGCTAGAATGAAACACAACCCTGCTTTTGCTACTTCACCTATCTGTGTTACTGATAAGGATTATGAATTCTCTGTTGATCCTGATATTATTACTTTAGTTGAATCTGATCCTTTTTATGGCCTTGAATCTGAAACTGTTGTGGCACATCTTACCAAGTTGAATGATATAGCTACCCTGTTTACTCATGATGAGAAGTCTCGCTATTTATATATTCTTAAGATATTTCCGCTCTCATTAAAGGGTGATGCTAAGACTTGGTATAATTCTCTTGCTCCTGGTTGTGTGTGTAGTCTCCGGGATATGATTTATTACTTCTCTGCTAAATATTTCCCTGCTCATAAGAAACAAGCTGCCTTGCGGGAAATATATAATTTTGTGCAAATCAAAGAAGAGAGTCTCCCACAAGCTTGGGGGAGGCTTCTCCGGTTACTTAATGCTTTGCCTGATCATCCTCTTAAGAAGAATGAAATACTTGATATATTTTATAATGGACTAACCGATGCTTCCAAGGACTACTTGGGTAGTTGTGCTGGTTGTGTTTTCAGGGAAAGAACAGTTGACGAAGCTGAAATACTATTGAGTAATATGTTGACTAATGAAAATAATTGGACTCTTCCTGAGCCAATTCCTGAAGTAATTCCTGAACTAATTGAGCCAACTCCTGAGCCTTTTCCTAAACCCACTCCGAAGAAGAGAGGTGTTTTATTTCTCAGTCCTGAAGATATGCAAGAGGCAAAGAAATCAATGAAAGAGAAAGGTATTAAAGCTGAAGATGTTAAGAATTTACTGCCTATTGAAGAAATACATGGTCTTAATATACCGCCTGAAGAACCATATTGTCTTGATAACCCGACACAGGTAGTAAAGGTAAATTCTCTCTATAGATATGATAAAGTTGAAATACCCTCTACTAAATTTCATAGCCCATGCTTAGATGAATTTGATGACTTTATGGCTAGACAAGAAAGTTTTAATGCTTATGTTGGTAGAGAGTTAAAGAATAATGTTTTCGAGATAGGACGCGTAGGTGATAATCTGGCTAGAGTTAAAGATGAACTTCACCGCGTTAGCAAATATGCTTCTATGGTTGCTACTCAAGCTGAGCAAGTACTTAAAGCTCAAAATGATTTGCTTGATGAATAAATAATAAAAATGACTTTGCTGTTAGAGTGGCTACTAGAACTGGTAGAATGACTCATGAACCTTTGTATCCTGAAGGCCACCCTAAGAGAATCGAGCAAGATTCTCAGAGAAATAATTTAGAGGCACCTAGTTCTTCTAAAAAAAAGAAGAAGAAAAACGATAGAACTTTGCATGCTTCTAGTGAACCTACTGTAGACACACCTGAGAATCCCAATGATATTTCTATTTCTGATGCTGAAACTCAATCAGGTGATGAACATGAACCTAGTGATAATGTTAATAATAATGTTCATGTTGATACTCAACCTAGCAAAAACAATGATGTAGAGATTGAACCTGCTGTTGATCTTGATAACCCACAACCAAAGAATCAATGTTATGATAAGAGAGATTTTGTTGCTAGGAAGCACGGTAAAGAAAGAGAACCATGGGTTCAGAAACACATGCCCTTTCCTCCTAAACCATCCAAGTCAAAGGATGATGAGGATTTTGAGCGCTTTGCTGAAATGATTAGACCTATTTTCTTACGTATGCGCTTAACTGATATGCTCAGAGTAAATCCTTATGCTAAGTATATGAAGGATATCATCACAAATGAAAGAAAGATACCGGAAGCTGAAATTTCCACCATGCTTGCTAATTACACTTTTAAGGGTGGAATACCAAAGAAACTTGGAGATCCGAGTGTTCCAACTATACCATGCTCCATTAAAAGAAATTATGTTAGAACTGCTTTATGTGATCTTGGAGCCGGTGTTAGTGGTATGCCTATCTCTTTATATTGTAGACTTGAATTGAATAAGTTGACACCTACTGAAATATCTTTGCAAATGGCTGATAAATCAACTACTATAGCTATCGGTATTTGTGAGGATGTGCTTGTTGTGGTTGCAAATGTCACTATCTTAACAGACTTTGTTATTCTTGATATTCCTGAGGACGATAGTATGTCTATTATCCTTGGTAGACCTTTTGTTAATACTGTAGGGGCTGTTATTGATTGCAACAAAGGCAATGTCACTTTTCATGTTAATGGTAACGAGCATACGGTACACTTTCCGAGGAAACAATCTCAAGTTCATAGCATCAATTCTATTGAAAAAGTTCCCACTATCATTTTTGGAGGTTTTGAATTTCCTCTCCCTACTGTCAAGAGAAAGTATGATATTCTTATTGTTGGGGATTTTCATATCCCCGTTGAGGTAACTTAGTGTTATTCGAATTTTCTCCGGTTCCGTGTTGTTCAGAATGAGTTTGTTAACAAGACTTGATCAACCTTGTTAGTGGATTCATTTTGATGATCACTAGATGGATGAAACTAGAAGGCACAACCTTCTATACTCTATTTTTACTTTCTGTTATTTAGAATTAATAAAGCAAAAATAGTATTATCTGTCTGTTTTCTGAATTATCCGTGCATTAAAAAATAGTTCGAAAATAAAAGTGCTCCAAATGCCCTGCAAATTTAGTATGATTTTTTCTGGAATATTTGAGGATTTTAGGCACTGAAATCACTGCAGGAGGGGCAAGCACCAGGCCACGAGAGAGGAGGGCGCCCCCCCGATAGGGCGCGCCCCCTGTCTCATGGGCCCCTGGTGGCCCCACTCCACTTATGCCAGCACCCACACACTTCATCTTCTACCCAAAAAAATCCCCATCCAGCTCAAGCACGAGTTCTAGCTTGTTTTGCTGCGATTTTCGATCTCTTAGCTCAAAGCTCCATTCACAAAACTGCTTTGGGAGATTGTTGCTTGGTATGTGACTCCTCCATTGGTCCAATTAGTTTTTGTTCTAGTGCTTTATTCATTGCAAATTTTTGCTACATAGGTGACCATGTTCTTGAGCTTGCATGTTAAATTTTTGAGATCCCAAGCAATTCCAATGCATGATATAGGCTCTAGGCACTTGTAGGAGTAGTTGCTATCAATCTTGTTTAGTTTTATTCACTTTTATTTTGAAGTTACTAAAATTTCAGAAATTTTCAGAAAAAGAAATATGCTTAGAAGAATGTACCAAGGTGGTTCCTCGGCAAAGAAAGGGCCAAGGATTGCTATACGTGAGCAAGATGTTAAATTGCCGAGGGACGCAAATGTACGGGCTTGTGAGTGGCCATCCGATGATTTTATGGCTGAAGCAGGCTTCAAGGAGGAATTTGACGCGTATGTGTGTAATGCCGAGCTGGAGGACTTCTTACAAGATAAGTGTCCTCAATACTATCAATTGACTGATTCCTTTGTGCGGAGGTTCCAATATAACTGTACGCGTAATTCTCCTAGTGTCATGTTTGATATTTATGATACATCTTATACCATGGATTTAGAGGATTTCACAACTGCTTGGAAACTCCCGCAGTGGGGTAATATTAATGATCCTCACAAATCTGAATTTAGAGATTTTCTTGCTAGTATCACCATGGGAGAATCTAGGGACATAGCACAAGCTACCATAGGGAGCATTCATTTTCCTGCTATACATTATTTTGCTCTCTTTATTGGTAGATGCATTAACGGTAAGGATGAAGCATGTCACATGTGTGTCCCTGATCTTTGTGTCCTCAAGAGTGTTGTGTCAGGTTATAAAGGTTATAACTTGGGGGCAATAGTTGCACGTAGGTTGCAGAATAATAGTAGAAGAGGGGATTTATTTGGAGGAATTTATGCAACCCGTGTGGCTAATTTTCTTAATATAGCCCCGCGAGAGGGGGATATGATTTTACCTCCTGTTTATTTGGATAAACAAGCTATGTTTGATCATCATTTTCTTGAGAGGAATGAACAATTCCTCCATTATCGACTAATCTATGACAGACGCAACGTCGTCTCTGTTACTCTTCTTGCCCCCTACCTTTTTGATTATCAGGCAAAAGAAAGATATGTTGTCACCAGGGAAGAAGCAACTAAATATGAGAGGGGAATGGAGGCAGCTCGCCAACATGCTGCTGCTCAGGAGGCTATTGCCTCTGCATCTCAGTACAACCCCAGTTTCACTTATGGATATCAGCCAGGCGGTCATTGGTATTAGACCAACTTAGGCCAAAAGCCTAAGCTTGGGGGAGTACGTATTTCTCACCAACTTTACATTCATGTTCACACACTAGTCGTCGGTACTCGTACTCTTTCATTGTATTATCCATGTTAGTTTAAATTTCTTTTTCTAGTTTTCTTCTTGTGTGTTTGATAAACCTTAAGAAAAAGCAAAAAAGTTAGTTAGTTTAATTTCCATGCTTGTAGTAGAAATTAAAATGAAAACCCAAAAAGATTTATTGTTCTTCTTCTTACCTGTTGGGAGATTTCCCGTGTAAATAGTTTTCTTTTCTTTTCTTTCCTTTGGGGGTCGAGAAGACTATATTGAAAATGTTTATTGGCTCTTATATGCATGATTGTTTATTTAATTTAGAGCCCATATTACTTGTCTTCTCTCTTGAGTTGAATGCTTGCAGATTCCAGCTTAGTTCAATGCACGTGCACTCTTATTATTATACACATCATTTGGTCGTGCAAGTGAAAGGCAATAATGACGATATATGATGGACCACTAGTAGAAAAACACATATTAGTCCTGGTTGGTGAGGGCCTTTTGTCCCGGTTCTTGAACCGGGACTAAAGGGTCGTTACTAATGCCCTAGACCTTTAGTCCCGGTTCTAACACGAACCGGGACAGATGGGCCTCCACGTGGCCGGTGCGCCGAGCCCAGGCAAGAGGGCCTTTGGTCCCGGTTGGTGGCACCAACCAGGACCAAAAGGCATCCACGCGTCAGCATTTCAGTGGCTGGGGTTTTTGTTTTTTTAAAGGGGGGTGTTGGGTTTTGGGGGGTTAATTTAGGTGTTTCATATATTGTGTTAGCTAGCTAATTAATAGAGAGAAGTGTCCTCTCTTATGTCCGTGCTTGGTCGACGCTACATACTATACATAGAGAGGCCCTCGACACGCTAGCTAGTAAGAAAATGAAGGGAACCATTAAGTACAGAAGTTCGTCATGCATACCGAGAGAAGTGATCGATCGACCTCTCCTTCTCTGAGAGTTGGGCGAACAACAAGTTTTCGTATTATCTATCCGACGCTACTGGCTACATACATATACAATATGTAAGATCTCTTACAATCCCCTAGCAATTGAAATCAACTTCCACATGGTATTCTCCGGCTTTATTGATGACGTGGTCAAGAAAGAATCCCGCCAATTCCTCTTGAATTGCTTTCATGCGATCTTGTTCTAGGAGTTCATTCCGCATCTGCCACGTCTAATTTAAAGAAGGGGGTTAATTAATACATATATATGATAATGATGGTGTAATAAAATGAAATTGTGAATATTATTGCTTACACACTTCATATTGCCTTTTAGAGTAGCCCCGCTTATTTTTCAAACTCGCGTTGTAGATGAACTCGCACACGTAGTATCCACAAGAATTATTCCCTTGTTCCTGCCACAAGCACTTTATGAGAAATAGAGGTCAATCAAACTGATAATGAAGCATTATAAATGGCATTGATGAAAGTATAGCTATAGAACCAACGGGAGATGCGCACAACTAGCTAGCCAATAGTACTTACTTTCGGGTATGTATATCGCAGCTCCTTCGGCAGTCCCGGAGCTTCTGCGGTGAACTGTTTCCAAACCCTGCAAGACAAAGAAAATAATTATTATTACTTGAGATATCAGGAAATGAACAAAAAGTTGCCGAAATGGTGCGATAATGATCGATTGAACTTACTTGTTGAGCATTTTAGTCATGTCCGCATAGGTTTCGGGATCTTTTCGTCTCGAGCCTAAGACGGTTACTAGTCCCCGCTCAAGCTTAATCTCCAGAAGAACATAGTGGAAGCTGCGCACACATGCATAAGTCATCAATTATATTACTATAACCTCGCTCGAGTAATAAGGGAAACCGAATATGGACACGACAGTAACACTCACTTGAAGTTGTAAGGAAAGATTATGGTATCTTTGTTTTGATTTTTGATCAACGATTGTAGCAAGTTGGCCTCGGCCTCTTCGGCGTGCTTTTTAACCTGAATTTCATCTATGATATTTGTGTTAATGAACCCAATATCATACATTTCTTGTTTTCTGCACTCGACAATCTTCAATCTGCATAATATAGTAAGGATAATTAATTATAAATACATGCAATGAAAGAGCTGAGCTATATATAGAGACTTAATTACAGAAATAGTACTTACAGACAGTAGCAAAAGACCGCTAATTTATCGAGGGCCTTTTGATTGAAGAACTCGAAGAACTCCTCAAATGGAACAGGCAACAGATCAGTTCCAACTCGTGCTCCTCTTTAATGTTCAGATACAAAGTATTCGTCCCCCCAGACTCTCTGCAGGTTTTCATGTACCAATTATGGAATCTTCGCATCATCGTTGTTAGAGATTTTTCATCTTTGACGAGAGGCTTCCCGTACTCGTATCTGTGTTCGTCCACCTCCATGAAATCAGGAAGTCGATCGTCAGGCAGGTAATCTGCAAGATTGCCATAACCGGCCACCGTCCCCGGAGCATTAGCGATGATGTCGCCGCTAGACACATTGAGCGGGGGGCACGATTGATTTGCTTGTTCACCAAGCTGGGCAATTTTTTTTGCAGCTGCTCGTTCTTTTGACCTTTGATGTCTGACAGTACTTCCCGACCGCTCTGCTTCGAGATATGCCTGTTTAGTAAAGCACTCATAGTTGGTTCTCGGTGGAGACTTTGGTGGTTTCCTCAGGGCTTCGATAGTGCGCTTTGCTTTCACCGGATCTACCTTCTCCTCTGGAGGTGGATGTCTCTTTGCTTTCAACCCTTCAAAGAAGTCGTCCACTTCGGGCCTGCACGATCTTCGTGTTTTCCTCCTTGGTCCTCTCATACGACAACTTCTCTAGAGGCTTGAGAGAAGGACCGTATCTGTATTGCCTCCCGCCTCTGCTGGTTGTATTGCTAGACACCGGAGCAGATGGAGCGGCTGCGGCGTCTATCTTCTTTCGTGCTTGCTTACGAGGTGGAGGAGAAGGACTACAACGCGCCGGAACAGCCGGGGCGGCGGCGGGTCTCTTCCACCCTTGCTGGCGAGGCGGAGAAGGAGGAGGCTGCTGGCTGCTCGGGCACGCTGGCGCAGGTGGAGAAGGAGGCGGAGTGCCGCCACGTGCCGGAGAAGGAGGTTGAGTGCCCTGATCGTCACTCACCGGAGGAGGAGGCAGAGTGCCCTGACTCGCCGGAGGAGGAGGAGGAGGCGTCCAGTTCGGAAACTTGATGAACTCCTTCCACCATAGGCATGGAGTCTTTAGAACAGAACCCAGCCGAGTCTCCCCTTCACCGGTAGGGTGGTCAAGCTGGAGGTCCTCGAATCCCTCCGTTATTTCGTCCACCGTCACCCTAGCATATCCTTCTGGAATCGGACGACAATGAAAAGTTGCGCCGGGTTCAGAAGGTCGAACTTGGCTGACAGCCGCCTTGACTATGAAGTTCTTGTTGGGGAACGTAGTAGAAATTCAAATTTTCTACGCATCACCAAGATCAATCTATGGATATACTAGCAACAAGAGAGAGGGGAGTGCATCTTCATACCCTTGAAGATTGCAATGCGGAAGCATTACAAGAACGCGGTCGGTGGAGTCGTTCACGAAGCGATTCAGATCGCGGCCGAGAATCCGATCTAAGCATCGAAGAACGGTGCCTCCGCGTTCAACACACGTGCAGCCCGGTGACGTCTCCCGTGGCTTTATCCAGCAAGGAGAGAGGGAGAGGTTGGGGAAGACTCCGTCCAGCAGCAGCACAACGGCGTGGTGGTGATGGAGGAGCGTGGCACTCCAACAGGGATTCGCCAAGCACTGCGAGAGACGAGGAGGGAGAGGCACTACTAGGGAAAACCTTATACACAGAACTTTAGCAGTAGCGTGGGTCAAAAAAGAACGCTGGTGCTAAGTAGCAGTAGCGCGCCTGAGTAAACTGCGCTGCAAATAAAGATCTAGCAGTAGCGCGTCTGGCTGTAAACACGTTACTACTAAAATTCCCATGGCTTAGCCGATAGGCTACACATAGTAGTAGCGACCTATGACGAACCGCGCTACCGCTACTTTATTTGTAGCAGCGCATTTTAATAGAAACTCGCTACTACTAAAGGTTATAAAATTAAATGGAAATAAAGTAGAAAGGTAATTGAAAATGAAAGAAATAGAATAAGGTGAAAGGAAAAAAAATAAAATGTGAAGAAAACTAAATGGAAAAGGGGAAAAAGAGAAAGGAGTAGCAGTAGCGTGTATCACAGAACGCGCTGTAGCTAAGATAGCAATAGCGCTTTTCCTGTAACGATGTACTGCTACTTCCGACTTAACCACGGGGTTCGTCCTTCCCCACGCGGCCACTTCCCCCAAATCCAACTCTCTCCACTCTCGCCGCCGCCGTCACCCGTCGGCCGCCGCGCGCTCTCCGCACCCTCTACGCCGCCCCGACCCCAGATTCAATGCCGCGCGCTCTCCGCACCCTCATAACTGGTATTGTACCAATATTTGTACGATGGTGTATAAATACAATAAAAATAAAAAAATAAAAATAATAATAATAGTAGCGATGGACAGAAAACACGCTGCAAGTAGTTATCTTAGCAGTAGCGTGGTACTGAACAAACGCTGCAGCTATTTGTACTAGCAGTAGCGCGTGCGGGCACGCGTTACTGCTAAGCAATAGCTGTAGCGCCTTATTAGTAGCGCGCCTACCCGCGCTACTAGTGAGCACAAAACCAGCGCTACTGCTAGGGTTTTCCCTAGTAGTGAGGGGTAGGGCTACGCCAGGGAGAGGGAAAACTCATGTCCCTGGCAGCCCCAAACCCCCAACTATATATAGGGGAAAGGGAGAGGGGGCCGGCCCCCTCCAGATCCCATCTAGATTGGAGGGGCGACGGCCAGGAGGGGAAACTTGCCCCCCAAGCAAGGTGGAGGCGCCCCCTACCCTAGGGTTTCCAACCCTAGGCGCCTTGGGCCCTGGTGGGGGGGGGGGGCGCACCAGCCCACCTGGGGCTGGTCCCCTCCCATACTTGGCCGACGCAGCCCTTTGGGGCCGGTGGCCCCACCTGGTGGACCCCCGGGACCCTCTCGGTGGTCCCGCTACGTTAACGATAGCACCCGAAACTTTTCCGGTGACCAAAACATGACTTCCCATATATAAATCTTTACCTCCGGACCATTCCGGAACTCCTCGTGATGTCCGGGATCTCATCCGGGACTCCGAACAACATTCGGTAACCACATACAAACTTCCTTTATAACCCTAGCGTCATCGAACCTTAAGTGTGTAGACCCTACGGGTTCGGGAACCATGCAGACATGACCGAGACGTTCTCCGGCTAATAACCAACAGCGGGATCTGGATACCCATGTTGGCTCCCACATGTTCCATGATGATCTCATCGGATGAATCACGATGTCAAGGATTCAATCAATCATGTATACAATTTCCTTTGTCTACCGGTATAGTACTTGCCCGAGATTCGATCGTCGGTATACCGATACCTTGTTCAATCTCGTTATGGCAAGTCTCTTTACTCGTTCCGTAACACATCATCCCGTGATCAACTCCTTTGATCACATTGTGTACATTATGATGATGTCCTACCGAGTGGGCCCAGAGATACCTCTCCGTCACACGGAGTGACAAATCCCAGTCTCGATTTGCGCCAACCCAACAGACACTTTCGGAGATACCTGTAGTGCACCTTTATAGCCACCCAGTTACGTTGTGACGTTTGGTACACCCAAAGCACTCCTACGGTATCCGGGATTTGCACAATCTCATGGTCTAAGGAAATGATACTTGACATTAGAAAAGCTTTAGCAAACGAACTACACGATCTTGTGCTATGCTTAGGATTGGGTCTTGTCCATCACATCATTCTCCTAATGATGTGATCCTGTTATCAATGACATCCTATGTCCATGGTCAGGAAACCATAACCATCTATTGATCAACGAGCTAGTCAACTAGAGGCTCACTAGGGACATGTTGTGGTCTATGTATTCACACATGTATTACGGTTTCCAGTTAATACAATTATAGAATGAACAGTAGACAATTATCATGAACAAGGAAATATAATAATAACCATTTTATTATTGCCTCTAGGGCATATTTCCAACAGTCTCTCACTTGCACTAGAGTCAATAATCTAGTTCACATCATTATGTGATTGCATTGAATCCAACACCCATGGTGTTTGATCATATCTCGCTTGTGAGAGAGGTTTATTAGTCAACGGGTCTGAATCTTTCAGATCCGTGTGTGCTTTACAAATCTCTGTGTCATCTCCTAGATGCAGCTACCATGCGCTATTTGGAACTATTCCAAATAACTACTCTACTATACGATTCCGGTCTGCTACTCAGAGTCATCCGGATTAGTGTCAAAGTTTGCATCGACGTAACCCTTTATGATGAACTTCTTTTACCACCTCCATGGTCGAGAAAATTCCTTAGTCCACTAGTTACTAAGATTAAGTTTGACCGCTGTCATGTGATCCATTCTTGGATCACTCCTGTACCCCTTGACTGACTCAAGGCACACTTCAGGTGCGGTACACAACATAGCATACTGTAGAGCCTATGTCTGAAGCATAGGGGACGACCTTCGTCCATTATCTCTCTTCTGCCGTGGTCAGGACTTGAGTCTTACTCAATACTCACACCTTATAACACAACCAAGAACTCCTTCTTTGCCGATCTATTTTGAACTCCTTCAAAAACTTGTCACGGTGCATACTCATTTGAAAGTACTATCAAGCGATTCTAATCTATCCTTATAGATCTTGATGCTCAATGTTCAAGTAGCTTAATCCAGTTTTTCCATTAAAAACACTTTCAAATAACCCTATATGCTTTCCAGAAATTCTATACCATTTCTGATCAACAATATGTCAACAACATATACTCATCAGAAATTTTATAGTGCTCCCACTCACTTCTTTGGAAATACAAGTTTCTCATAAACTTTGTATAAACCCAAAATCTTTGATCATCTCATCAAAGCATATACTCCAACTCCGAGATGCTTACTCCAGTCCTTAGAAGGATTGCTGGAGCTTTGCATACTTGTTAGCATCTTTCAGGATTGACAAAACCTTCTGGTTGTATCACATACAACCTTTCCTCAAGAAAATCATCAAGGAAACAATGTTTTTACATCCTGTCTGCAAGATTTCATAAATAATGCAGGAACTACTAATATAATTTCAACAGGCTCATAGCATCACTACGAGTGAGAAAGTCTCATCGTATTCAACTCCTTGAACTTGTCAGAAAACATCTTAGCGACAAGTCGAGCTTTTTTAATGGTGACACTTACCATCATTGTCCGTCTTCCTTTTAAAATCCATCTGTACTCAACAGCCTTACGACCATCGAGTAGTTCTTCCAAAGTCTCTCGGATTTTATGGCTTCTAGCCATTTGTCAGAATCCGGGCCCACCATCGCTTCTCCATAGCTCGTAGGTTCATTGTTGTCTAGCAACATGACCTTCAAGACAGGATTACTATACCACTCTGAAGTAGTACGCATCCTTTTCACCCTACGAGGTACGGTAGTGACTTGATCCGAAGCTTCATGATCACTATCATAAGCTTCTACTTCAATTGGTGTAGGCACCACAAGAACAACTTCATGTGCCCTGCTACACACTAGTTGAAGTGACGGTTCAATAACCTCATCAAGTCTCCACCATTCTCCCACTCAATTCTTTTGAGAGAAACTTTTCCTTGAGAATGGACCTGATTCTAGAAACAATCCCTTTTGCTTCCGGAACTGAGACTGGAGGTATACCCAACTGTTTTGGGTGTCCTATGAAGATGCATTCATCTACTTTGGGTTCGAGCTTATCAGCCTGAAACTTTTTCACATAAGCGTCGCAGCCCCAAACTTTTAAGAAACAACAACTTAGGTTTCTCTAAACCATAGTTCATACGGTGTCATCTCAACGGAATTACGTGGCGCCCTATTTAAAGTGAATGCGGTTGTCTCTAATGCCTAACCCATGAACGATAGTGGTAATTCGATAAGAGATATCATGGTATGCCCCATTTCCAATAGGGTGCATCTATGATGTTCAGACACACCATCACACTATGGTGTTCTAGGCGGTGTTAGTTGTGAAACAATTTCCACAATATCTCAATTGTGTACCAAACTTGCAACTCAGATATTCATCTCTATGATCATGTCATAGACATTTTATCCTCTTGTCACAGAGATCTTCAACTTCAGTATGAAATTACTTGAACCTTTCAATAATTCAGATTTGTGTTTCATCAAGTAAATATACTAAGTATCTACTCAAATCATCTGTGAAGTAAGAACATAATGATATCCACTGTGTGCCTCAACACTCATTGGACTGCACACATCAAAATGTATTACTTCCAACAAGTTGCTTTCTTGTTCCATTTTACTGAAAATGAGGCTTTCAGTCATCTTGCCCATGTGGTATGATTTGCATGTCTCAAGTGATTCAAAATCAAGTGAGTCCAAACGGTCCATCTGCATGGAGTTTCTTCATGTGTATATACCAATATACATGGTTCACATGTCTCAATCTTTTCAAAACGAGTGAGTCCAAAGATCCATCAACATGGAGCTTCTTCATGCGTTTTATACCAATATGACTCAAATGGCAGTGCCACAAGTAGGTGGCACTATATCATTACTATCTTATATCTTTTGGCATGAATATGTGTTTCACTATGATCGAGATTCAATAAACCATTCATTTTAGGTGCAAGACCATTGAAGGTATTATTCAAATAAACAGAGTAACCATTATTCTCCTTAAATGAATAACCGTGTTGCGATAAACATAATCCAATCATGTCTATGCTCAATGCAAACACCAAATAACAATTATTTAGGTTTAACACCAATCTTGATAAACATAATACAATCTCAATGGTAGACGGAGCGTGTGATGCTTGATCACATCAACCTTGGAAACACTTCCAACACATATCGTCAGCTCACCTTTAGCTAGCCTCCGTTTATTCCGTAGCTTTTATTTCGAGTTACATAACACTTAGCAACCGAACCGGTATCTAATACCCTGGTGCTACTAGGAGTACTAGTAAAGTACACATTAACATAATGTATATCCAATATACTTCTATCGACCTTGCCAGCCTTCTCATCTACCATGTATCTAGGGTAGTTCTGCTTCAATGACTGTTCCCCTTGTTACAGAAGCACTTAGTCTCAGGTGGGTTCAAACTTTGGGTTTCTTCACTAGAGCAACGACTGATTTTCCATTTCATGAAGTATTCCTTCTTGCCCTTGCCCTTCTTGAAACTAGTGGTTTCACTAACCATCAACAATTGATGCTCCTTCTTGATTTCTACTTCCGCGGTGTCAAACATCGTGAATATTTCAAGGATCATCATATCTATCCCTGATATGTTATAGTTCATCGCGAAGCTCTAGCAGCTTGGTGGCAATGACTTTGGAGAAACATCACTATCTCATCTGGAAGATTAACTCCCACTCGATTCAAGTGATTGTGGTACTCAGACAATCTGAGCACAAGCTCAACGATTGAGCTTTTCTCCCTTAGTTTGCAGGCTAAGAAACTCGTCGGAGGTCTTATACCTCTTGACGTGGGCACGAGCCTGAAATCCCAATTTCAGCCCTCGAAACATCTCATATGTTCTGCGATGTTTTGAAATCGTCTTCGGTACCTCAACTCTAAACCGTTTAACATTACTGAACTATCACGTATTTATCAAAACGTGTATGTCAGATGTTCGCAACATCCACAGACGACGTTCGAGGTTCAGCACACCGAGCGGTGCATTAAGGACATAAGCCTTCTACGAAGCAACAAGGACAATCCTCAGTTTACGGACTTAGTCCTCATAAATGCTACTATCAACTTTCAACTGAATTTTCTCTAGGAACATGTCTAAAACAGTAGAACTAAAGCGTGAGCTACGACATAATTTGCAAAAACCTTTTTGACTATGTTCAGGATAATTAAGTTCATCTTATGAACTCCCACTCAGATAGACATCCCTCTAGTCACCTAAGTGATACATGATCCGAGTCAACTAGGTCGTGTCCGATCATCAGGTGAGACGGACTAGTCATCATCGGTGAACATCTTCATGTTGATCGTATCCACTATACGACTCATGTTCGACCTTTCGGTCTCTTGTGTTCCGAGGCCATGTCTGTACTTGCTTTGACGTCAAGTCAACCTAAGTGTTTCGCGTGTGTAAATCTGGCTTACACCTGTTGTATGTGAACGTTAGAATCTATCACACCCGATCATCACGTGGTGCTTCAAAACAACGAACTTTCGCAACGGTGCACATTTAGGAGGAACACTTTCTTGAAATTTTAATGAGGGATCATCTTATTTACTACCGTCGTTTTAAGCAAATAAGATGCATAAACATGATAAACATCACATGCAATCAAAAAATTGACATGATATGGCCAATATCATTTTGCTCCTTTTGATCTCCATCTTCGGGGCTCCATGATCATCATCGTCACCGGCATGACACCATGATCTCCATCATCGTGTCTCCATGAAGTTGTCTCGCCAACTATTACTTCTACTACTATGGCTAATGGTTAGTAATAAAGTAAAGTAATTACATGGCGTTATCATTGACACGCATGTCATACAATAAATAAGACAACTCCTATGGCTCCTGCCGGTTGTCATACTCATCGACATGCAAGTCGTGATTCCTACTACAAGAACATGATCAATCTCATACATCACATATATTATTCATCACATTCACATCACATAGCATACACTGCAAAAACAAGTTAGACGTCCTCTAATTGTCGTTGCATGTTTTTACGTGGCTGCTATGGGTTTCTAGCAAGAACGTTTCTTACCTACGCAAAAAACACAACGTGATATGCCAATTGCTATTTACCCTTCATAAGGACCCTTTTCATCGAATTCGATCCGACTAAAGTGGGAGAGACTGGCACCCGCTAGCCACCTTATGCAACAAGTGCATGTCAGTCGGTGGAACCTGTCTCATAAGCGTATGTGTAAGGTCGGTCCGGGCCGCTTCATCCCACAATGCCGCTGAATCAAGATAGGACTAGTAACGGTAAGAAAATTGTACAAACCATCGCCCACAACTACTTGTGTTCTACTCGTGCAAAGAATCTACGCAATAGACCTAGCTGTGATACCACTGTTGGGGAACGTAGCAGAAATTCAAAATTTTCTACGCATCACCAAGATCAATCTATGGAGATACTAGCAACAAGATAGAGGGGAGTGCATCTTCATACCCTTGAAGATCGCAATGCGGAAGTGTTACAAGAACGCGGTCGGTGGAGTCGTTCACGAAGCGATTCAGATCGCGACCGAATCCCATCTAAGCACCGAAGAACCGTGCCTCCGCGTTCAACACACGTGCAGCCCGGTGACATCTCCCGTGCCTTGATCCAGCAAGGAGAGAGGGAGATGTTGGGGAAGACTCCGTCCAGCAGCAGCACAACAGCGTGGTGGTGATGGAGGAGCGCGGCACTCCAGCAGGGCTTCGCCAAGCACTGTGAGAGACGAGGAGGGAGAGGGGTAGGGCTGCGCCAGGGAGAGGGAAAACTCATGTCCCTGGCAGCCCCAAAACCCCCCACTATATATAGGGGAAGGGGAGAGGGGGCCGGCCCCCTCCAGATCCCATCTAGAGGGGAGGGGCGGCGGCCAGGAGGGGAAACTTACCCCCCAAGCAAGGTGGAGGCGCCCCATCCCCTAAGGTTTCCAACCCTAGGCGCCTTGGGCCCTGGTGGGGAGGGGGGGCGCACCAGCCCACCTGGGGCTGGTCCCCTCCCATACTTGGCCCACGCAGCCCTCTGGGGCCGGTGGCCCCACCTGGTGGACCCCCGGGACCCTCCCGGTGGTCCCGGTACGTTATCGATAGCACCCGAAACTTTTTCCGGTGATCAAAACAGGACTTCCTATATATAAATCTTTACCTCTGGACCATTCCGGAACTCCTCGTGACGTCCGGGATCTCATTCGGGACTCTGAACAACATTCGGTAACCACATACAAACTTCCTTTATAACCCTAGCGTCATCGAACCTTAAGTGTGTAGACCCTACGTGTTCGGGAACCATGCAGACATGACCGAAACGTTCTCCGGTTAATAACCAACAGCGGGATATGGATACCCATGTTGGCTCCCACATGTTCCACGATGATCTCATCGGATGAACCATGATGTCAAGGATTCAATCAATCCCGTATACATTTCCCTTTGTCTACCGGTATAGTACTTGCCCGAGATTCGATCGTCGGTATACCGATACCTTGTTCAATCTCATTATGGCAAGTCTCTTTACTCGTTCCGTAACACATCATCCCGTGATCAACTCCTTTGATCACATTGTGCACATTATGATGATGTCATACCGAGTGGGCCCAGAGATACCTCTCCGTCAGATAGAGTGACAAATCCCAGTCTCGATTTGCGCCAACCCAACAGACACTTTCGGAGATACCTGTAGTGCACCTTGATAACCCACAAGTATAGGGGATCGCAACAGTTTTCAAGGGTAGAGTATTCAACCCAAATTTATTGATTCTACACAAGGGGAGCCAAAGAATATTCTCAAGTATTAGCAGCTGAGTTGTCAATTCAACCACACCTGGAAACTTAGTATCTGCAGCAAAGTGTTTAGTAGCAAAGTAATATGATAGTGGTGGTAACGGTAACAAAAGAAAAGACAGCAAAAGTAATGTTTTTGGTGTTTTGTAGTGATTGTAACAGTAGCAACGGAAAAGTAAATAAGCGAGAACCAGTATATGGAAAACTCGTAGGCACCGGATTAGCGATGGATAATTATGTCGGATGCGGTTCGTCATGTAACAGTCATAACATAGGGTGACACAGAACTAGCTCCAGTTCATCAATGTAATGTAGGCATGTATTCCGTATATAGTCATACGTGCTTATGGAAAAGAACTTGCATGACATCTTTTGTCCTACCCTCCCGTGGCAGTAGGGTCCTATTGGAAACTAAGGGATATTAAGGCCTCCTTTTAATAGAGAACCGGAACAAAGCATTAGCACATAGTGAATACATGAACTCCTCATACTATGGTCATCACCGGGAGTGGTCCCGATTATTGTCACTTCGGGGTTGCCGGATCATAACACATAGTAGGTGACTATAGACTTGCAAGATAGGATCTAGAACACACATATATTCATGAAAACATAATAGGTTCAGATCTGAAATCATGGCACTCGGGCCCTAGTGACAAGCATTAAGCATAGCAAAGTCATAGCAACATCAATCTCAGAACATATTGGATACTAGGGATCAAACCCTAACAAAACTAGCTCGATTACATGATAAATCTCATCCAACCCATCACCGTTGCAATTACTCACGCACAGCGGTGAGCATCATGAAATTGGCGATGGAGGATGGTTGATGATGATGATGGCGACGAATCCCCCTCTCCGGAGCCCCGAACGGACTCCAGATCAGCCCTCCTGAGAGAGATTAGGGCTTGGCGGCGGCTCCATATCGTAAAACGCGATGATTTCTTCTCCCTGATTTTTTTCTCCCCGAAAGCCAATATATGGAGTTGGAGTTGGCGTCGGAGGGCCACCAGGGGGCCCACGAGGTAGGGGGCGCGCCCCCACCCTCGTGGACAGGGTGTGGGCCCCCTGGCCTTCATCTTTGGCGACGATTTTTCTTTATTTTTTCTAAGGTGTTCCATGGAGTTTCAGGACATTTTGAGAACTTTTATTTTCTGCACATAAAATAACACCATGGCAATTCATCTGAAAACAACGTCAGTCCGGGTTAGTTCCATTCAAATTATACAAGTTAGAGTCCAAAACAAGGGCAAAAGTGTTTGGAAAAGTAGATACGACGGAGACGTATCAACTTGTTGGAAATATGCCCTAGAGGCAATAATAAAAGTATTATTATTATTATATTTCCTTGTTCATGATAATTGTCTTTTATTCATGCTATAACTGTATTATCCGGAAATCGTAATACACGTGTGAATACATAGACCACAATATGTCCCTAGTGAGCCTCTAGTTGACTAGCTCGTTGTGATCAACAGATAGTCATGGTTTCCTGGCTATGGACATTGGATGTCGTTGATAACGGGATCACATCATTAGGAGAATGATGTGATGGACAAGACCCAATCCTAAGCCTAGCACAAAGATCGTGTAGTTCGTTTGCTAGAGCTTTGCCAATGTCAAGTATCTCTTCCTTTGACCATGAGATCGTGTAACACCTGGATACCGTAGGAGTGCTTTGGGTGTATCAAACGTCACAACGTAACTGGGTGACTATAAAGGTACACTACAGGTATCTCCGAAAGTATCTATTGTTTTATGCGGATCGAGACTGGGATTTGTCACTCCGTGTAAACGGAGAGGTATCTCTGGGCCCACTCGGTAGGACATCATCATATGCGCAATGTGACCAAGGAGTTGATCACGGGATGATGTGTTACGGAACGAGTAAAGTGACTTGCCGGTAACGAGATTGAACAAGGTATTGGATACCGACGATCAAATCTCGGGCAAGTAACATACCGATAGACAAAGGGAATTGAATACGGGATTGATTAAGTCCTTGACATCGTGGTTCATCCGATGAGATCATCGTGGAACATGTGGGAGCCAACATGGGTATCCAGATCCCGCTGTTGGTTATTGACTGGAGAACGTCTCGGTCATGTCTACATGTCTCCCGAACCCGTAGGGTCTACACACTTAAGGTTCGATGACGCTAGGGTTATAAAGGAAGCTTGTATGTGGTAACCGAATGTTGTTCGGAGTCCCGGATGAGATCTCGGACGTCACGAGGAGTTCCGGAATGGTCCGGAGGTAAAGATTTATATATAGGAAGTCCTGTTTCGGCCATCGGGACAAGTTTCGGGGTCATCGGTATTGTACCGGGACCACCGGAAGGGTCCCGGGGGCCCACCGGGTGGGGCCACCTGCCCCGGGGGGCCACATGGGCTGTAGGGGGTGCGCCTTGGCCTACATGGGCCAAGGGCACCAGCCCCTAGAGGCCCATGCGCCAAGATAAAGGAAAAAGGGGAGAGTCCTAAAGGGGGAAGGCACCTCCGAGGTGCCTTGGGGAGGATGGACTCCTCCCCCCCATCCTTAGCCGCACCCCTTCCTTGGAGGAGGGGGCAAGGCTGCGCCTCCCCCCTCTCCCTTGGCCCTATATATAGTGGGGAAAAGGAGGAGCAATCATACCTAAGGCCTTTGGTTGCCTCCCTCTCCCTCCCGTGACACATCCTCTCCCGTAGGTGCTTAGCGAAGCCCTGCAGGACTGCCACGCTCCTCCATCACCACCACGCCGTTGTGCTGCTGCTGGATGGAGTCTTCCTCAACCTCTCCCTCTCTCCTTGCTGGATCAAGGCGTGGGAGACGTCACCGGGCTGTACGTGTGTTGAACGCGGAGGTGCCGTCCGTTCGGCACTTGATCATCGGTGATCTGAATCACGACGAGTACGACTCCATCAACCCCGTTCACTTGAACGCTTCCGCTTAGCGATCTACAAGGGTATGTAGATGCAAACTCTCCTCCTTTCTACTCGTTGCTGGTCTCTCCATAGATAGATCTTGGTGATTCGTAGGAAAAATTTTGAATTTCTGCTACGTTCCCCAACAGTGGTATCAGAGCTAGGTCTATTGCGTAGATTCTTTGCACGAGTAGAACACAAAGTAGTTGTGGGCGTTGATGTTGTTCAATATGCTTACCGTTACTAGTCCAATCTTGTTTCGACGGTATTGTGGGATGAAGCGGCCCGGACCGACCTTACACGTACTCTTACGTGAGACAGGTTCCACCGATTGACATGCACTTGGTGCATAAGGTGGCTAGCGGGTGCCAGTCTCTCCCACTTTAGTCGGAACGGATTCGATGAAAAGGGTCCTTATGAAGGGTAAATAGCAATTGGCATATCACGTTGTGGTCTTGCGTAGGTAAGAAACGTTCTTGCTAGAAACCCATAGCAGCCACGTAAAACATGCAACAACAATTAGAGGACGTCTAACTTGTTTTTGCAGGGTATGCTATGTGATGTGATATGGCCAAAAGGATGTGATGAATGATATATGTGACGTATGAGATTGCTCATGTTCTTGTAATAGGATTCACGACTTGCATGTCGATGAGTATGACAACCGGCAGGAGCCATAGGAGTTGTCTTTATTTTTTGTATGACCTGCGTGTCATTGAAGAACGCCATGTAACTTACTTTACTTTATTGCTAAACGCGTTAGCCATAGAAGTAGAAGTAGTCGTTGGCGTGACAACTTCATGAAGACACAATGATGGAGATCATGATGATGGAGATCATGGTGTCATGCCGGTGACGATGATGATCATGGAGCCCCGAAGATGAAGATCAAAAGGAGCAAAATGATATTGGCCATATCATGTCACTATTTGATTGCATGTGATGTTTATCATGTTTATGCATCTTGTTTACTTAGGACGACGCTAGTAAATAAGATGATCCCTTACAAAATTTCAAGAAGTGTTCTCCCCTAACTGTGCACCGTTGCTACAGTTCGTCGCTTCTAAGCACCACGTGATGATCGGGTGTGATGGATTCTTACGTTCACATACAACGGGTGTAAGACAGTTTTACACAGCGAAAACACTTAGGGTTAACTTGACGAGCCTAGCATGTGCATACATGGCCTCGGAACACGGAGACCGAAAGGTCGAGCATGAGTCGTATAGTAGATACGATCAACATGAAGATGTTCACCGACGTTAACTAGTCCGTCTCACGTGATGATCGGACACGGCCTAGTTTGACTTGGATCATGTAATCACTTAGATGACTAGAGGGATGTCTATCTGAGTGGGAGTTCATAAGATGAACTTAATTATCCTGAACATAGTCAAAAGACCTTTTGCAAATTATGTCGTAGCTCGCGCTTTAGTTCTACTGTTTTAGATATGTTCCTAGAGAAAATATAGTTGAAAGTTGAAAGTAGCGATTATGCGGACAGTAGAAAGCTTATGTCCTTAATGCGCCGCTCAGTGTGCTGAACCCCAAACGTCGTTTGTGGATGTTGTGAACATCGGACATACACGTTTTGATAACTACGTGATAGTTCAGTTAAATGGTTTAAGTAGAGGCACCAAAGACGTTTTCGAAACGTCGCGGAACATATGAGATGTTTCGAGGGCTGAAATTGGGATTTCAGGCTCGTGCTCACGTCAAGAGGTATAAGACCTCCGACAATTTTCTTATCCTACAAACTAAGGGAGAAAAGCTCAATCGTTGAGCTTGTGCTCAGATTGTCTGAGTACAACAATCACTTGAATCAAGTGGGAGTTGATCTTCCAGATGAAATAGTGATAGTTTCTCCAAAGTCATTACCACCATGCTGCTAGAGCTTCGTGATGAACTATAACATATCAGGGATAGATATGGTGATCCTTGAAGTACTCGCGTTGTTTGACACCGCGGAAGTAGGAAATCAAGAAGGAGCATCAATTGTTGATGGTTGATGAAACCACTAGTTTCAAGAAGGGCAAGGGAAAGAAGGGATGCTTCATGAAACGGCAAATCAGCTGCTGCACCAGTGAAGAAACCCGAGGTTGAACCCAAACCCGAGACTAAGTGCTTCTGTAATAAGGGGAACAACCACTGGAGCAGCATTACCCTAGATACTTGGTAGATAAGAAGGCTGGCAAGGTCGATAGAAGTATATTGGATATACATTATGTTAATGTGTACTTTACTAGTACTCCTAGTAGCACCAGGGTATTAGATACCGGTTCGGTTGCTAAATCGAAATAAAAGCTACGAAATAAAACGGAGACTGGCTAAAGGTGAGCTGACGATATGTGTTGGAAGTGTTTCCAAGTTTGATGTGATCTAATATCGCACGCTCCCTCTACCATCAAGATTAGTATTAAACCTGAATAAGTGCTCTTGCACCTAAAGGAATGGTTTATTGAATCTTGATCGTAGGGATACACATTTTCATGCCAAAAGATATAAGATAGTAATGATAGTACCACTTACTTGTGGCACTGCCATGTAAGTCATAATGGTATAAAACGCATGAAGAAGCTCCATGTTGATGGATCTTTGGACTCACTCGTTTTTGAAAAGTTTGAGACATGCGAACCATGTCTATTGGTGTATATGCATGAAGAAACTCCATGCAAATGGATCGTTCGGACTCACTTGATTTTGAATCACTTGAGATATGCAAATCATACCACATGGGCAAGATGACTGAAAAGCCTCATTTTCAGTAAGATAGAACAAGATAGCAAGTAACACATTTTGATGTGTGCAGTCGAATGAGTGCTGAGGCATGCAGTGAATATCATTATGTTCTTACTTCACAGATGATTCGAGTAAATGTTGAGTATATTTACTTGATGAAACACAAGTCTGAATTATTGAATGGTTCAATTAATTTCAGAGTGAAGTAGCAGATCATTGTGACAAGAGGATAAAATGTCTATGATATGATCATAGAGATGAATATCTGAGTTACGAGTTTTGGCACACAATTAAGACATTGTGGAAATTGTTTCGCAATTAATACCGCCTGGAACACCATAATGTGATGGTGTGTCCGAACATCATAGTTGCACCCTATTGGATATGGTGCGTACCATGATGTCTCTTATCGAATTACCACTATCGTTCATGGGTTAGGCATTAGAGACAACCACATTCACTTTAAAAAGGGCACCACGTAATTCCGATGAGATGACACCGTATGAATTATGGTTTAGAGAAACCTAAGTTGTCGTTTCTTAAAAGTTTGGGGCTGCTACACTTATATGAAAAAGTTTCAGGTTGATAAGCTCGAACCCAAAGCGGATAAAATGCATCTTCATAGGAAACCCAAAACAGTTGGGTATACCTCCTAATTCAGATCCGAAAGCAATATGGATTGTTTCTAGAAACGGGTCCTTTCTCGAGGAAAAGTTTCTCTCGAAAGAATTGAGTGGGAGGATGGTGGAGACTTGGTATGGTTATTGAACCATCACTTCAACTAGTGTATGGCAGGGCACAGGAAGTTGTTCCCGTGGCACCTACACCAATTGAAGTGGAAGCTTATGATATTGATCATGAAACTTCGGATCAAGTCACTACCAAACCTCGTAGGACGACAAGGACACGTACTACTTCGAAGTGGTAAGGTGATCCTGTCTTGAAGGTCATGTTGCTAGACAACAATGAACCTACGAGCTATGGAGAAGCGATGGTGGGCCCGAATTCCGACAAATGGTTAGAAGCCATGAAATCCGAGATAGTATCCATATATCAGAACAAAGCATGGACTTTGATGGACTTGCCCGATGATCGGCAAGCCATTAAGATAAATGGATCTTTAAGAAGAAGATGGACGTAGACGGTAATGTCACCGTCTGTGAAACTCGACTTGTGGTGAAGAGTTTTTTCACAAGTTCAAGGAGTTGACTACGATGAGATTTTCTCATTCGTAGCGATGCTTAAAGTTCGTCGGAATCATGTTAGCATTAGCTGCATTTATGAAATCTGGCAGATGGATGCCAAGACAAGTTTCCTTACTAGTTTTCGTAAGGAAAGGTTGTATGCAATACAATCAGAAAAGTTTTGTCGATCCTAAGGATGCTAAAAGGTATGCTAGCTCCAGCGATCCTTCTAAGGACTGGAGTAAGCATCTCGGAGTTGGAATGTACGCTTTGATGAGATGATCAAAGATTTTGGATTTATACAAAGTTTATGAGAAACTTGTATTTCCAAAGAAGTGAGTGGGAGCACTATAGAATTTCTGATGAGTATATGTTGTTGACATATTGTTGATCAGAAATGACGTAGAATTTCTGGAAAGCATATAGGGTTATCTTGAAAGTGTTTTTCAATGGAAAGCCTGGATTAAGCTATTTGAACATTGAGCATCAAGATCTATAAGGATAGATCAAAATGCTTAATAATACTTTCAAATGAGCACATACCTTGACATGATCTTGAAGGTGTTCAAGATGGACCAGTCAAAGAAGGAGTTCTTGCCTGAGTTGTAAGGTACGAAGTTAAGACTTAAAGCTCGACCACGGCAGAATAGAGAGAAAGGACGAAGGTCGTCCCCTATGCTTAAGACGTAGGCTCTTCAGTATGCTATGCTGTGTACCGCACTTGAAGTGTGCCTTTCCATGAGTCAGTCAAGGGGTACAAGAGTGATCCAAGAATGGCTCACAGGACAGCGGTCAAAGTTATCCTTAGTAACTAGTGGACTAAGGAATTTTCTCAATTATGGAGGTGGTAAAAGAGTTCGTCGTAAAGGTTACGACGATGCAAGCTTGACACCTATCCGGATAGCTCTGAGTAGAGAGACCGGATACATATAATGGAGCAATAATTTAGAATAGCTCCAAGTAGAACAGTTGTTTGGAATAGCTCCAAATAGAGCGTGGTAGCTGCATCTAGGAGATGA
>NC_041391.1:51107004-51120473 GCF_002162155.2 Triticum dicoccoides
CTGACTCTAGTAAACTCTTGGGTATTAGTCACATGGCGATGTGACCTGTGAGTGTTAATCACATGGCGATGTGAACTAGATTATTGACTCTAGTGCAAGTGGGAGACTGTTGGAAATATGCCCTAGAGGCAATAATAAAAGTATTATTATTATTATATTTCCTTGTTCATGATAATTGTCTTTTATTCATGCTATAACTGTATTATCCGGAAATCGTAATACACGTGTGAATACATAGACCACAATATGTCCCTAGTGAGCCTCTAGTTGACTAGCTCGTTGTGATCAACAGATAGTCATGGTTTCCTGGCTATGGACATTGGATGTCGTTGATAACGGGATCACATCATTAGGAGAATGACGTGATGGACAAGACCCAATCCTAAGACTAGCACAAAAGATCGTGTAGTTCATTTGCTAGAGCTTTGCCAATGTCAAGTATCTCTTCCTTTGACCATGAGAGCGTGTA
Organism: Triticum dicoccoides; assembly: GCF_002162155.2. Lineage (NCBI taxonomy): Eukaryota > Viridiplantae > Streptophyta > Magnoliopsida > Poales > Poaceae > Triticum > Triticum dicoccoides. The sequence continues at coordinate 51,107,474 of NC_041391.1, forward strand.
ACTCCTGGATACCGTAGGAGTGCTTTGGGTGTATCAAACGTCACAACGTAACTGGGTGACTATAAAGGTGCACTACAGGTATCTCCGAAAGTATCTATTGTTTTATGCGGATCGAGACTGAGATTTGTCACTCCGTGTAAACGGAGAGGTATCTCTGGGCCCACTCGGTAGGACATCATCATAATGTGCACAATGTGACCAAGGGGTTGATCACGGGATGATGTGTTACGGAACGAGTAAAGAGACTTGCCGGTAACGAGATTGAACAAGGTATCGGTATACCAACGATCGAATCTCGGGCAAGTAAAATACCGCTAGACAAAGGGAATTGTATACGGGATCGATTGAGTCCTTGACATCGTGGTTCATCCGATGAGATCATCGTGGAACATGTGGGAGCCAACATGGGTATCCAGATCCCGCTGTTGGTTATTGACCGGAGAACGTCTCGGTCATGTCTGCATGTCTCCCGAACCCGTAGGGTCTACACACTTAAGGTTCGATGACGCTAGGGTTATAAAGGAAGCTTGTATGTGGTTACCGAATGTTGTTCGGAGTCCCGGATGAGATCCGGGACGTCACGAGGAGTTCCGGAATGGTCCGGAGGTAAAGATTTATATATAGGAAGTCCTGTTTCGGCCATCGGGACAAGTTTCGGGGTCATCGGTATTGTACCGGGACCACCGGAAGGGTCCCGGGGGCCCACCGGGTGGGGCCACCTGCCCCGGGGGGCCACATGGGCTGTAGGGGGTGCGCCTTGGCCTACATGGGCCAAGGGCACCAGCCCCTAGAGGCCCATGCGCCAAGATAAAGGAAAAAGGGGAGAGTCCTAAAGGGGGAAGGCACCTCCGAGGTGCCTTGGGGAGGATGGACTCCTCCCCCCCATCCTTAGCCGCACCCCTTCCTTGGAGGAGGGGGCAAGGCTGCGCCTCCCCCCTCTCCCTTGGCCCTATATATAGTGGGGAAAAGGAGGAGCAATCATACCTAAGGCCTTTGGTTGCCTCCCTCTCCCTCCCGTGACACATCTCCTCTCCCGTAGGTGCTTAGCGAAGCCCTGCAGGACTGCCACGCTCCTCCATCACCACCACGCCGTTGTGCTGCTGCTGGATGGAGTCTTCCTCAACCTCTCCCTCTCTCCTTGCTGGATCAAGGCGTGGGAGACGTCACCGGGCTGTACGTGTGTTGAACGCGGAGGTGCCGTCCGTTCGGCACTTGATCATCGGTGATCTGAATCACGACGAGTACGACTCCATCAACCCTGTTCACTTGAACGCTTCCGCTTAGCGATCTACAAGGGTATGTAGATGCAAACTCTCCTCCTTTCTACTCGTTGCTGGTCTCTCCATAGATAGATCTTGGTGATTCGTAGGAAAAATTTTGAATTTCTGCTACGTTCCCCAACACAACTCCCCCAAGCTTAAACCCTTGCTTGTCCTCAAGCAATTCAGTTGACAAACTGAAAGAGAAAAAAGAAAAACTTTTACAAACTCTGTTTTCTCTTGTTGTTGTAAACATGAAAAGCCAGCATTCAAGTTTTAGCAATTATTATGAACTAACCATACTCACAATGACACGTAGGTCTCACAATTACTCATATCAATAGCATAATCAGCTAGCGAGCCATAATAATAAAACTCGGATGACAACACTTTCTCAAAATAATCATAATATGATATAACAAAATGGTATCTTGCTAGCCCTTTCTGAGACCGCAAAACATAAATTAAGAGCACCTTTAAAGATCAAGGACTGACTAAACATTGTAATTCATGGTAAAAGAGATCCAGTCAAGTCATACCCAATATAAACCAATAATAATGAATGCAAACGACAGTGTGCTCTCCAGCGGGTGCTTTTTAATGAGAAGGGTGATGACTCAACATAAAAGTAAATGGATAGGCCCTTCGTAGAGGGAAGCAGGGATTTGTAGAGGTGCCAGAGCTCAGTTTTGAAATAGAGATAAATTATATTTTGAGCGGCATACTTTCATTGTCAACATAACAACTAAAAGACGACGATATCTTCCATGCTAAACAGATTATAGGCGGTTCCCAAACAGAATGGTAGAGTTTATACTCCCCCTCCTCCACAAGCATCAATCCATGGCTTGCTCGAAACAACGAGTGCCTCCAACATTCAACGGGTCCCATGGGGAGTTTTTTTTGTAGTTATTTTGATTTAGTTTTCATGAAGCATGGGACTGGGCATCCCGGATACCAGCCATTTTCTTGTGAATGAGGAGCGGAGTCCACTCCTCTTGAGAATAACCCGCCTAACACAGAAGATAAGGGCAGCTCTAGTTGACATATGAGCTATTCGAGCATGCAAAACAGAATGTTTATTTGAAGGTTTAGAGTTTGGCACATACAAATTTACTTGGAACGGCAGGTAAATACCGCATATAGGAAGGTATAGTGGACTCATATGGAATAACTTTGGGGTTTAAGGAGTTTGGATGCACAAGCAGTATTCCCGCTTAGTAAAGGTGAAGGCTAGCAAAAGACTGGGAAGCGACCAACTGAGAGAGCGACAACAGTCGTAAACATGCATTAAAATTAATTTACACCGAATACAAGCATGAGTAGGATATAATCCACCATGAACATAAATATCATGAAGGCTATGTTGATTTGATTCAACTACATGCATGAACATGTGCCAAGTCTAGTCACTCAATACATTTAAAGGAGGATACCATCCCATCATACCACATCATAATCATTCTAATAGCATGTTGGCATGCAAGGTAAACCATTATAACTCATAGCTAATCAAGCATGGCACAAGCAACTATAATCTCTAAATGTCATTGCAAATATGTTTACTTCATAATAGCTGAATCAGGAACGATGAATCATCATATTTACAAAAACAAGAGAGGTCGAGTTCATACCAGCTTTTCTCATCCCAATAAGTCCATCATATATCATCATTATTGCCTTTCACTTGCATGACCGAAGGATGTGTATAATAATAAGAGTGCACGTGCATTGGACTAAGCTGGAATCTGCAAGCATTCAACTCAAGAGAGAAGACAAGTAATATGGGCTCTAAGTCAATTAAACAATCATGCATACAAGAGCCACTAAGCATTTTCAATATGGTCTTCTCGACCCCCAAAGAAAAGAAAAGAAATAAAAACTATTTACACGGGAAAGCTCCCAACAAGCAAAAGAAGAACGGGAAATATTTTTGGGTTTTCTTTTTAATTCTACTACAAGCATGGAAAGTAAACTAACTATTTTTTTCTTAAAGTTTATCAAACACACAAGAAGAAAGCAGAAAAAGAAATTTAAACTAGCATGGATATTACAGCGAAAGAGTATGAGCACCGACATCTAGCAACGAGTGTGTGTGAACATGAATGTAATGTCGGTGGGAAATACGTACTCCCCCAAGCTTAGGCTTTTGGCCTAAGTTGGTCTAGTGCCAGGGGTAACCTGGCGGATATCCATAGGTGAAGCTGGGGTCATACTGTGATGCAGCGGCTATCGCCGCCTGAGCTGTAGCATGGAGTCGAGCAGCCTCGGCTCTCCTTTCGTACTCATCTGCCTCCTCTCTGGTAATAATATATCTTATTTTTGCCTGTGAATCAAAGAAGGGAGGAGCAGGAAGAGCAATATGGACTACACGATGTCTGTTAAAGATTAGTCGATACTAGAGAGGTGGTTCAGTCCTCTCGACAAACTGGTGGGAAACCATAGAATCAAAGTCTAAATAAGAAGGGGGTAATTCCATATCACCCTCGCGAATGTCTATCTCAAGAAAATTAGCTAAACGGGTTGCATAAATTCCTCCAAAGAAATCTCCGCTATGTCTATTCTGATGCAACCTGCAGGCTACAATGGCTCCCATATGATAAGATTGGTCTCCTAACACAGCACTCTTGAGAATGCTGAGATCAGGGACACACATGTGACATGCTTCATCCTTAGCATTTATGCATCTACCTATGAAGAGAGCACAATAATGTATAGCAGGAAAGTGAACGCTCCCTATAGTAGCTTGTGTTATATCTCTAGATTCCCCCACAGTTATTCTAGCAAGAAAGTCTCTATATTCAGATTTAGGGGGATCCCTGACATTACCCCAAGATGGAAGTTTGCAAGCAGAAGTGAAATCCTCTAAGTCCATGGTATAAGATTTATCATAAAGGTCAAACATGACTGAAGGAGAATTACACGAAGATGAAAACTCAAACCTCCTCACAAATGAACTTGTGAGATCATGATACTGGGGGCATTTTTCAGCTTCAAAGTCCTCGAGACCGGCGTTACTCAAATATGCACTAAATTCTTCTTTGATTCCCACTTGATTCATAAAATTTTCCAATGGCCATTCATAGGGCCTCACAGGAGCGTCTCTTGGTGGTTCCTCATCAGCATCACGTATTGCAAGTCTGGGACCTTGCTTCCTTGAATAACCACCTTGGAACATCCTCCTCAACATATTGCTTTCTCTGAAAAATTCTGAAATTTTTAGTAACTTCAAATAAAAGTGAACCAACTTCAATAAAATTGATAGCAACAACTCCCACAAGTGCCTAGGGCCTATATCAAGCATTGGAACTACTTGGAACCATATAAATTTGACATGCAAGCTCAAGAACATGGTCACCTATGCAGCACAAATTTGCAATGAATAAAGCACTAGAACAAAAACTAATTGGACCAATGGAGGAGTCACATACCAAGGAACAATCTCCCCAAGCAGCTTTGCAAGAGGTGCTTCGAGCAAGGAGATCGAAAATCACAGCAACGGGGGCTGGAACTCGTGCTTGAGTTGGTTTTTCGTGTTTGTGTGAGGCAGAGGAAGAAGATGGGTGCAGGAATAAGTGGAGGAGGGCCACCATGGGCCCACGAGGCAGGGGGCGCGCCTAGGGGGGTAGGGCGCGCCCTCCACCCTCGTGGCCAGGTGGCAACTCCCCCCGTGTTAATTTTTGCACAGTAAATCCTCAAATATTCCCGAAAAATCATATTAAATTGGCATGGTATTCTGAGGACATTTATTTTCGGGATATTTTTATGTTGCACGAATAAATCAGGAGACAGACAGAAAAATACTATTTTACTTTATTTCTACTAAATAACAGAAAATATAAAGAGGGTACAGAAGGTTGTGCTTCTAGTTTCATCCATCTCGTGATCATCAAAATGAACCCACTAACAAGGTTGATCAAGTCTTGTTAACAAACTCATTCCGAATAATCACGGAACCGGAGAAATTTCAAATAACACTAAGTTACCTCAACGGGGATATGAAAATCCCCAACAATAAGAATATCATACTTTTTCTTGACAGTAGGGAGAGGAAATTCAAAACCTCCAAATATAATTGATGGAATTTTTCCAATAGAGTTGATACTATAAACTTGAGGTTGTTTTCTCAGAAAGTGTACCGTGTGCTCATTGCCATTAACATGAAAAGTGACATTGCCTTTGTTGCAATCAATAACAGCCCCTGCAGTATTAAGGAAAGGTCTTCCAAGAATAATAGACATACTATCATCCTCGGGAATATCAAGAATAACAAAGTCCGTTAAAATAGTAACATTTGCAACCACAACAGGCACATCCTCACAAATACCGACAGGTATAGCAGTTGATTTATCAGCCATTTGCAAAGATATTTTAGTAGGTGTCAACTTATTCAAGTCAAGTCTACAATATAAAGAAAGAGGCATAACACTAACACCAGCTCCAAGATCACATAAAGCAGTTTTAACATAATTTCTCTTAATGGCGCATGGTATAGTAGGTACTCCGGGATCTCCAAGTTTCTTTGGTATTCCACCCTTAAAAGTATAATTAGCAAGCATGGTGGAAATTTCAGCTTCAGGTATTTTTCTTTTATTAGTAATCATATCCTTCAGGTACTCCGGGATCTCCAAGTTTCTTTGGTATTCCACCCTTTTCATGTACTTAGCATAAGGATTTGTTTTGAGCACATCAGTTAATCGCATATGCAAAAAGATGGGTCTAATCATTTCAGCAAAGTGCTCAAAATCCTCATCATCCTTTTTCTTGGATGGTTTCGGAGGAAAAGGCATGGGTTTCTGAACCCATGGTTCCCTTTCTTTACCATGTTTCCTAGCAACGAAGTCTCTTTTATCATAACGTTGATTCTTTGATTGTGGGTTATCAAGATCAACAGCAGGTTCAACTTCTACATCATTATCATTACTAGGTTGAGCATCAACATGAACATTATTATTAACATTATCACTAGTTTCATGTTCATCACCTGATTGTGTTTCAGCATCAGAAATAGAGATATCATTTGGATTCTCAGGTGGTTCAGCAATAGGTTCACTAGAAGTTTGCAAAGTCCTATCATTTTTCTTTCTCTTCCTTTTAGAAGAACTAGGTACATCTATATTATTTCTTTGAGAATCTCGCTCGATACTCTTAGGGTGGCCTTCAGGATACAAAGGTTCCTGAGTCATTCTACCAGTTCTAGTAGCCACTCTAACAGCATAATCATTTTTCTTACTATTCATTTCATCAAGCACTTCTTTCTGAGCTTTAAGTACTTGTTCTACTTGAGTGGTAACCATAGAAGCATGTTTGCTAACAAGTTTAAGTTCTCCTCTAATATCAGCCATATATTCACCCAAGCGTTTAATCATAATGGTATTCTATTTTAATTGTCTACCAAAATAAGCATTAAAGTCATCTTGCTGAAACATAAAGTCATCAAACTCATCCAAGCACTGACTAGGAATTTTAGTAGGAGGGACTTCAGCTTTATCATATCTATAGAGAGAATTTACCTTTACTACCTGTGCCGGGATATCGGGAGGTTCTTCATTAAATAAGTAGTTGAGATCATATACTTCTTCAACAGGCGGTAAATTAAGACCATGTATTTCTTCAATGGGAGGTAAATTCTTAACATCTTCAGCTTTAATACCGTTTTCTTTCATAGACTTCTTTGCCTCTTGCATATCTTCGGGACAGAGAAATAAAACACCTCTCTTCTTCGGAGTTGGTTTAGGTATAGGCTCAGTAATTGGCTCTGGAACTGGCTCAGGAGGTGGCTCGGGAGGTGCCCAATTATTTTCATTTTCCAACATATTATTCAATAGAATTTCAACGTCATCCGATGTTCTTTCCCTGAAAGGAGAACCAACACAACTATCTAGGAAATCTCTGGAAGCATCAGTTAGTCCATTATAAAAGATATCAAATATTTCAGGTTTCTTAAGAGGATGATCAGGCAAAGCATTAAGTAACTTGAGAAGCCTCCCCCAAGCTTGTGGGAGACTCTCTTCTTCAATTTGCACAAAATTGTATATTTCCCTCAAGGCAGCTTGTTTCTTATGAGCAGGGAAATATTTAGCAAAGAAGTAATAAATCATATCCTGGGGACTTTGCACACAACCAGGATCAAGAGAATTATACCATATCTTAGCATCACTCTTTAATGAGAACGGAAAGATTTTGAGTAAATAAAGGTAGCGCGATCTCTCATTATTAGTAAACAGGGCAGCTATATCATTTAACTTAGTAAGATGTGCCACAACAATTTCAGATTCATAGCCATAAAAAGGATCAGATTCAATCGAAGTAATTATATCTGGATCAACAGAAAAATCATAATAATCCTGATCAGGCACACAGATAGGTGAAGTAGCAAAAGCAGGGTCGGGTCTCATTCTATTTCTAAAAGATTCTTTACTCCATTTAACTAGCAACCTCTTAAGTTCACGTCTATCCTGGCAAGCAAGAATAGCTGTAGAAGATTCAGCATCAAAAAGATAACCCTCAGGAATAGCAGGCATATTTTCAGCATTACTAATATCATCGTGTTCCGGTTCAATAATTTCTCTTTCTCTAGACCTAGCAATTTGCTCATCAAGAAATTCACCAAGTGGCACAGTAGTATCAAGCATAGAAGTAGTTTCATCATAAGTATCATGCATAGCAGAAGTGGCATAATCAATGACATGCGACATATCAGAAATCATAGCAGTAGTAGGTTTAGGTGTCGCAAACTTACTCATAACAGAAGGAGAATCTAGTGCAAGGCTAGATGGCAGTCCCTTACCTCCCCTCGTAGTTGAGGGCAAAATAGTAGTTCGATCATCTTTCAAGTTCTTCATCGTGTCCAGCAAATATAAATCCCAAGTGACTCAAAGAATAGAGCTATGCTTCCTGGCAGCGGCGCCAGAAAAAGGTCTTAATAACCCACAAGTATAGGGGATCGCAATAGTTTTCGAGGGTAGAGTATTCAACCCAAATTTATTGATTCGACACAAGGGGGGCCAAAGAATATTCTCAAGTATTAGCAGCTGAGTTGTCAATTCAACCACACCTGGAAACTTAGTATCTGCAGCAAAGTGTTTAGTAGCAAAGTAATATGATAGTGGTGGTAACAGTAACAAAAGTAACGACAGCAAAAGTAATGTTTTTGGTGTTTTGTAGTGATTGTAACAGTAGCAACGGAAAAGTAAATAAGCGAGAACCAGTATATGGAAAACTCGTAGGCACCGGATTAGCGATGGATAATTATGCCGGATGCGGTTTGTCATGTAATAGTCATAACATAGGGTGACACAGAACTAGCTCCAGTTCATCAATGTAATGTAGGCAAGTATTTCGTATATAGTCATATGTGCTTATGGAAAAGAACTTGCATGACATCTTTTGTCCTACCCTCCCGTGGCAGCGGGGTCCTATTGGAAACTAAGGGATATTAAGGCCTCCTTTTAATAGAGAACCGGAACAAAGCATTAGCACATAGTGAATACATGAACTCCTCCAACTATGGTCATCACTGGGAGTGGTCCCAATTATTATCACTTCGGGGTTGCCGGATCATAACACATAGTAGGTGACTATAGACTTGCAAGATAGGATCTAGAGCACACATATATTCATGAAAACATAATAGGTTCAGATCTGAAATCATGGCACTCGGGCCCTAGTGACAAGCATTAAGCATAGCAAAGTCATAGCAACATCAATCTCAGAACATAATGGATACTAGGGATCAAACCCTAACAAAACTAACTCGATTACATGATAAATCTCATCCAGCCCATCATTGTCCAGCAAGCCTACGATGCAATTACTCACGCACGGCGGTGAGCATCATGAAATTGGTGATGGAGGATGGTTGATGATGATGACGGCGATGAATCCCCCTCTCCGGAGCCCTGAACGGACTCCAGATCAGCCCTTCCGAGAGAGATTAGGGCTTGGCGGCGGCTCCGTATCGTAAAACGCGATGATTTCTTCTCCCTGATTTTTTTCTTCCCGAAAGCCAATATATGGAGTTGGAGTTGGCGTCGGAGGGCCACCAGGGGGCCCACGAGGTAGGGGGCACGCCCCAGGGGGGGCGCCCCCCACCCTCGTGGACAGGGTGTGGGCCCCTGGCCTTCATCTTTGGCGATGATTTTTCTTTATTTTTTATAAGGTGTTCCGTGGAGTTTCAGGACATTCCGAGAACTTTTATTTTCTGCACATAAAACAACATCATGGCAATTCTGCTGAAAACAGCGTCAGTCGGGGTTAGTTCCATTCAAATCATACAAGTTAGAGTCCAAAACAAGGGAAAAAGTGTTTGGAAAAGTAGATACGACGGAGACGTATCACACCTTTATAGCCACCCAGTTACGTTGTGACGTTTGGTACACCCAAAGCACTCCTACGGTATCCGGGAGTTGCACAATCTCATGGTCTAAGGAAATGATACTTGACATTAGAAAAGCTTTAGCAAACGAACTACACGATCTTGTGTTATGCTTAGGATTGGGTCTTGTCCATCAAATCATTCTCCTAATGATGTGATCCCGTTATCAATGACATCCTATGTCCATGGTCAGGAAACCATAACCATCTATTGATCAACGAGCTAGTCAACTAGAGGCTCACTAGGGACATGTTGTGGTCTATGTATTCACACATGTATTACGGCTTCCAGTTAATACAATTATAGCATGAACAATAGACAATTACCATCAACGAGGAAATATAATAATAACCATTTTATTATTACCTCTAGGGCATATTTCCAACAGTTCTGCCATTGCGTCATTAGGTGGCAATTTTGAGACTCCGTGATAAAATCCACGGGGTAGCTAGCAGGATCCATCAAGACATGCTCCGGCTGAAGCAGCTCGGTGGAAGCCACACTGCTTCTCCGCTGAGATGGCGGGGTAGCTTCGGGGGAAGCTTCGGCAGGTCGTTTGCTGTGATCTGCTTCTCGTTCCTCTAGCCCTTGTACCCTTTCGTGCAGCACCTGCAGTTGGCTCTGCTCCAGTTTCTTCCTCCTCTCTTGGGTTTTGTAACCCCCTGCGTCCGGAAAACCAACCTTCCATGGAATGGAGCCTAGCGTGCCTCGTGTCCGTCCAGGGTGCTCAGGATTCCTGAGGGCCATTGTGAGCTCGTCCTTCTCCCTGTCTGGAACGAACGTCCCTTGCTGCGCTGCATCGATATAGTGTCGAAGCTTGTTGACTGGTATTTTCAGTTGCTCATCCGTCCAACGACACTTCCCTAATACAGGGTCCAAGGTTCCGCCAGCCCCGAAGAACCAAGTCCGGCAACGGTCTGGTCAGTTCATTGTCTCTGGTTCGATCCCTTTATCAAGCAGATCATTCTCAGCCTTGGACCACTTAGGCCGGGCTTTGAGGTAGCCACCTGACCCCGTGCGATGGTGAAACTTCTTCTTCGCAGCATTTTGCTTGTTTGTCGCTGACATCTTCTTACTCTTTTCCAATGTATTGTGGGCCACAAATGCGTGCTAGTGATCTCTGATCTTCTCATATTTGTCGATGAATTCTGGTGTCTCTTCTTTGTCGACAAACTTGTTCAGCTCTTTCCTCCACCTCCTGAATAGGCTTGCCATCTTCTTAAAAGCACAAGACTTGATTAATTGCTCTTTAACTGGCTTCTCCGGATCCTCCTCTGGCGGTAGGGTGAAATTTGCCTTCAGCTAAGTCCAAAGATCATCTTTCTGCATATCATTAACACTAGACACCTCAGGGTCTTCCTCCTTAGGCTTATACCATTGGTGGATGTTGATCGGTATCTTGTCCCTAACAAGAACCCCGCACTGAGCAGCAAATGCGTTCTTTGTCCGGATGGGTTCAATCAGTTCGCTGTCGGGCGCGATTGCTGTGATCTCAAACCTTTCATCCGAGCTCAACTTTTTCTTCGGGCCTCGCCTCCTTACCGAAGTTGTGCTCGATTCGGAGGGCTAGAAAAAGGAAGAAAGACGAGAGTTAATTAATATATGTACATATACCAAAACAATGAATGCATCAATTAACTAGTCAGCACGGGCTTAACTAATATATATATACCTGGCCGGACTCGGTTCGGTCACCAGAGCAGTTAGCATGGTCTCCTTCTTGTACCTCCATTGGGTCACGGAGCCATCATGAACATAGCCCTCTTCTTGTACCGGCATTAATGGGCCGGAGCCATCATGAACATAGCCCTCTTCTCCGCCCAGTCCTTCCTGACCATCGGTGTCGTTGAGAAATGACGCAACGACATCACTTCCTTGTGCGATTATGTCCCCCAACATCGCTTCTGTTGCTTCATCTCAGGAGTGCTCCATAGTTTCTGCAAATATTTACAACATGTCAATTATTATTCAAACATGGTACAGATGGGTATATATTAGTGGCAAACGTAGAACTAGCTAGCTAATCATAATAAGGAATCATGTTAGTGGCCTCGATGCTGCTTCTCTAGGGTTTGGGGTGGCCTAGCCAACGCTTCAAGGGTTTGGGGTGGCCTCGACACAACGCTTCAAGGGTTTGGGGTGGCCTCGACGACAACGCTCTTTTAACTTGGTAGATTTGGGTGGCCTCGAGAGAGTTTGTCGGGTAGGAGACTGACATCGTTTTTTCTCTAGGGTTTGGGTGTCCTCGAGAGTTTTGGTCGAGCGAGAGGGCCGAGGGGGGTGCTCCGTGGTATAAGTTATCACGGTCAACAGGGGGTATATATATCGACCGCCCCTCATGTCGAAGTTCTCTGGGAGGGGGTTATATCGACAGCGATGCAACATATATATACATGGGAAAATAATGTTATCGGGGAGGGGGTATCGGTACCCCCCCTCGTGTTGAAGTTTCTCGGGAGGGGGTATATCGACAATGACATACCCGATAAAAAATAAGAAGACAAAAGAAAAAAGAAAAAGAGGAGGAGAAGAAAGGAATATAAGAGAAGCAATCGAAGAAAAAAAGAAGAAAAAAAAGGAGAAGAAGAAAGGAATAGAGGAGAAAGAAGAAGAAAATAGAACTTCTATTTTTCATCTTCTTTCTCCTCTATTCCTTTCTTCTTCTTCTCCTCTTCTTTTTCTTCTTCTCCCTCGTGTTGAAGTTATCGGGAGGGGTATATCGACGATGACAGAGGAGAAGATCAAAGAAAAAAAATAAAAAAAGAGGAGAAGAAGAAAGGAATAGAGGAGAAGAAGAAAAAATAGAACTATTCCTTTCTTCTTCTCCTCTTCTTTTTCTTCTTTTTTCCTCTTCTTATTTATTTCTCCTCTTCTTCCTCTCCTCTTCTTCTCCTTTCTTCCTCTTCTTATTTTCCTTTTTCCTCTCCTTTTTCTTCTTCTTCTTCCTTCTTCTTTCTTCCTCTTTTCTTCCTTTTCCCTGTTTTACTTTTTCCTCTACACTAACCTAAAATGCACTAACCTAAAATCGATATCTACTAACAACCTAAATAAAAATTAATACATATATGAAAAAACTTATATAAACAAAAAAATGAGATGAACATTATATTCATACATACATAGCCACATCCATTCATCATATAGCTACCACTTACATATATACATTATATATATGAAAAAAATGCAATGAACAAAAAAATACACATGTATATATGAAAAAAGCACTGAACACAGAGCCGTGACGGCGGCGGCTCACATCAGGGGTGGCCGGCGAGGGCGATGGCGGGGGCGGCGAGGGCGTCGGCGACGACCACGGTAGGGGGCGCGGGCCGGGGCAGGGGCGTGGCCGGCGACGACGGCGACG
>NC_041391.1:51120640-51123617 GCF_002162155.2 Triticum dicoccoides
GATGGCAGACGGCGACGGCATGGGCGGTGGACGGCGTGGGCGTGGGCTCGTGGGCGGCGGACAGCGTCGGCGTGGGCTCAGGGGCACGGGAGACGGCGACGGCGGCGGGGCAGCCTAGCGGCGTCGAGGAGGTTGGCGTCGTCGGGGGCAACTGGCGATGAAATTCTGAATTTTTGCAAAGTGTTTGCTTATATATCAAAGCCATTGGTCCCGGTTCGTGAAACCAACCGGGACTAAAGGGGGGGCATTGGTCCCGGTTCATAGCACCAATCGGGACTAATGCACCCCTTTAGTCCCGGTTGGTGCCACCAACCGGGACCAATGGGCCTTGCACAACGGCGTGATGGTGGGAATTTAGTCCCACCTCGCTAGCTGAGAGAGAGCCTCACCTGTTTATAAGGTGCGATGCGCTAACCCTCTCGAGCTCCTCTCTAAAGCAGGCTTTCGGGCCTAATCTGTCTCTATGTGCCTATGGGCCTACTGGGTTTACTACGGGCCTGAATCCTGGCCCATTGTTGAGATTCTAGTCGTATTCAGGCCGTGGGGGCCCAGTAGGAGGCACTTTTTTTGTTTTTTTATTTTCTTTACTTATTGTTGCTATTTTTATTTTTTTTCTAGTTTTTTTTGTTTTCTGCATTATTTATTTTCTTTTATTTTGTGCTTTATTTTTTAATTCTTTTTTGCTTTTAGTTTTAGAAAAATTATAAACTTTCTGTTAGTGCCATTAGGTTTCAAATTTGAAAACACTTTTTTTGTTTTTTGTTTTCTTTGTTGCTTTATTTATTTTATTTTGTTTCTACTTACAACAAAATACTTATTGTTGCTATTTTTATTTTGTTTCGAGTTTTTTTGTTTTGTTTTATGCATTATTTATTTTATTTTGTTTTTTGCTTTATTTTTTTAATTCTTTTTTGCTTTCAAAATTATAAACTTTCTGTTAGTGCCATTAGTTTTAGAAAAATTATAAACTTTCTGTTAGTGCCATTAGTTTTAAATTTGAATAGTTAAAATTTGAATTCTTTGAAATTTATGTGAATCACAAGTTTGTGATTAACTTTACTAAAAAAATGAACATAGATGCGCCTATAGAGAAAATTCAACCTAAATTCATAATAATTTTCTATGAATTTCAGAGAAATTCACTATGAATTTAGGTCAAATTCCCTGTATAGGGGCATCTATGTTCAGTTTGAGAGGAGCTCAACAAGGCAGAGAGGGACGGGCTTATAAACCGGTGTGAGTGCCCTTCGGTTGGCGAGGTGGGACTAAACTCTGAGCGCAAAGAGGACCAACCCTTTAGTCCCGGTTTGTGGCACAAACCGGGACTAATGGTCATGGGCCAGGGGCGAGGCGCATTGGTCCCGGTTCGTGCGTGGAACCGGGACCAAAAGGTCCAGACGAACCGGGACCAATGGCCCACGTGGCTTCCCTCTTGAGAGTGTTCTTGGTGAGAACATAGTTGACAAGGAGCAAACCGGGATTAATGGTATTACGAGGGCCGAACCATAAGACATTAAAGCATTTCAAATGAACTCTGAAAAAGTTGGAAGTTGGCATGGTATCATAATTTCACCCACATAGCATGTGCATGTACAAAACGAACAATGGTATCATACTCGTCTGTTACAAAGTTGGCATGGTATCATCATAATAGTTGCAGGAGAAAGTCTTCACTTTTTCTTCGCTTGTGTCATTTGCTTATTGCGCTGTAACCATGGATAATCTTCATCGTTTATCAGGATGCTGGGGTCAGCCTTGACTTTGAAGGGATGAATTTCATGAAACTTTTCATAATCTTCACACATGTCTGTCTTGCCCTCCACTCCCACGATGTCCCTTTTTCCTGAAAGAACTATGTGGCGCCTTGGCTCATCGTATGATGTATTCGCTTCCTTATCTTTTCTTTTTCTCGGTCTGGTAGACATGTCCTTCACATAGATAACCAGTGCCACATCATTGGCTAGGACAAACGGTTCGTCAGTGTACCCAAGATTTTTCAGATCCACTGTTGTCATTCCGTACTGTGGGTCTACCTGTACCCCGCCTCCTGACAAATTGACCCATTTGCACTTAAACAAAGGGACCTTAAAATCATGTCCGTAGTCAAGTTCCCATATGTCCACTATGTAACAATAATATGTGTCCTTTCCCCTCTCGGTTGTTGCATCAAAGCGGACACCACTGTTTTGGTTGGTGCTCTTTTGATCTTGGTCAATCGTGTAAAATGTATTCCTATTTATCTCGTATCCTTTGTAAATCAATACAGTCAAAGATGGTCCTGTGGACAACAAATACAGCTCATCACAAACAGTGTTGTCACCTCTAAGACGTGTTTCCAACCAACTGCTGAAAGTCCTGATGTGTTCACATGTAATCCAGTCGTCGCACTGCTCCGGGTGTTTGGAGCGCAGACTGTTCTTGTGTTCATCGACATACGGGGTCACCAAGGTAGAGTTCTGTAGAACTGTGCAGTGTGCTTGAGACCAAGAATATCCGTCCCTCCATATTATTGAGTCCTTTCCAAGCATGCCTTTTCCAGTCAGTCTCCCCTAATACCGTGATTTAGGGAGACCTATCTTCTTAAGGCCAGGAATGAAGTCAACACAAAACCCGATGACATCCTCTGTTTGATGGCCCATGGAGATGCTTCCTTCTGGCCTAGCACGGTTACGGACATATTTCTTTAGGACTCTAATACGTCTCCAACGTATCTATAATTTATGAAGTATTCGTGCTATTATATTATCCATCTATGATGTTTTATAAGCATTTATATGTCATTTTATATGATTTTTGGGACTAACTTATTAACCTAGAGCCCAGTGCCAGTTTCTGTTTTCTCCTTGTTTTTGTATTTTACAAAAAAGGGTTACCAAACGGAGTCCAATTGACGTGCCAATTTTTGAGGATTTTTTATGGACCAAAAGAAGACCACGGAGCATCGGAGTTGGGCCAGAAGGTTCCTGGGCTGCCCACG
>NC_041391.1:51123819-51146015 GCF_002162155.2 Triticum dicoccoides
GTCCCCCTATCTCGTGGACAGCCCGGAGACCTTCCTGGCGTGAAACCAACGCCAAAAATTCCTATACATACTGGAACTTTTGGGAATTAACCTAGATCGAAAGTTCCGCCGCCGCAAGCCTCTGTAGCCACGAGAAATCAATCTAGGCCCTCTCCGGCAGGCTGCCGGAGGGGGCCATCATCACCGGAGGCCATGGACGAGGATCTCGGAGGGGCCATCATCTCCATGAAGGCCAAGGACCAGAGGGGGAAGGCCATGGAGGAGGATCTCGGAGGGGCCATCATCTCCATGAAGGCCAAGGACCAGAGGGGGAAAGCCATGGAGGAGGAAGCACAAGGGGGAGAACCTCTCCTCCTCTCTCTTGGTGGCACCGGAGTGCCATCAGGAGGGGAATCATCGCCGCGGTGATCGTCTTCATCAACATCACCATTATCATCACCATCCTCATCTTTTTTACGCGGTCCACTCTCCTGCACCCCGCTGTAATCCCTACTTGCATGGTGCTTTATGCTACATATTTGTTGGAAATATGCCCTAGAGGAAATAATAAATTAGTTATTATTATATTTCCTTGTTCATGATAATCATTTATTATCCATGCTATAATTGTATTGATAGGAAACTCAGATACATGTGTGGGTACATAGACAACACCATGTCCCTAGTAAGCCTCTAGTTGACTAGCTCGTTGATCAATAGATGGTTACGGTTTCCTGACCATGGACATTGGATGTCGTTGATAACGGGATCACATCATTAGGAGAATGATGTGATGGACAAGACCCAATCCTAAGCCTAGCACAGAGATCATGTAGTTCATATGCTAAAGCTTTTCTAATGTCAAGTATCTTTTCCTTAGACCATGAGATTGTGCAACTCCCGGATACCGTAGGAATGCTTTGGGTGTACCAAATGTCACAACGTAACTGGGTGGCTATAAAGGTGCACTACAGGTATCTCCGAAAGTGTCTGTTGGGTTGGCACGAATCGAGACTGGGATTTGTCACTCCGTGTGACGGAGAGGTATCTCTGGGCCCACTCAGTAGGACATCATCATAATGTGCACAATGTGATCAAAGAGTTGATCGCGGGATGATGTGTTACGGAACGAGTAAAGAGACTTGCCGATAACGAGATTGAACAAGGTATCGGTATACCGACGATCGAATCTCGGGGTACAATACCGTTAGACAAAGGGAATTGAATATGGGATTGATTGGATCCTCGACATCGTGGTTCATCCGATGAGATCATCATGGAACATGTGGGAGCCAACATGGGTATCCAGATCCCGCTGTTGGTTATTGGCCGAAGAGTTGTCTCGGTCATGTCTACGTGTCTCCCGAACCCGTAGGGTCTACACACTTAAGGTTCGATGATGCTAGGGTTATAAAGGAAGTTTGTATGTGGTTACCGAATGTTGTTCGGAGTCCCGGATGAGATCCCGGACGTCACGAGGAGTTCCGGAATGGTCCGGAGGTAAAGATTTATATATGGGAAGTCCTATTTTGGCCACCGGAAAATGTTCGGGATTTTTCGGTATTGTACCAGGAAGGTTCTAGAGAGTTCCGGAGTGGGGCCCACCTGCATGGGGGGACCCACATGAACGTGGGTAGTGGGGGCAAGGCCCCACACCCTGGTCAAGGCGCACCAAGATCCCCCCTTAGAAGGAATAAGATCATATCCCAAAGGGATAAGATCAAGATCCCTCAAAAGGGGGGATAACAATCGGTGGGGAAGGAAATGATGTGATTTCTTTCCTCCCACCTTTGCCAATGCCCCAATGGACTTGGGGGGCAAGAAACCAGCCCCCTCCACCCCTATATATAGTCGGGAGGCGCATGGGAGCTTCACCCTTGCCCCTGGCACAGCCCTCCCCCTCTCCCAAGTCCTCCTCCTCTCCCGCGGTGCTTGGCGAAGCTTTGCAGGATTGCCACGCTCCCCCACCACCACCACGCCGTCGTGCTGCTGCTGGACGGAGTCTTCCTCAACCTCTCCCTCTCTCCTTGCTGGATCAAGGCATGGGAGACGTCATCGGGCTGTACGTGTGTTGAACGCGGAGGTGCCGTCCGTTCGGCACTAGGATCTCCAGTGATTTGGATCACGACGAGTACGACTCCTTCAACCCTGTTCTCTTGAACGCTTCCGCTTAGCGATCTACAAGGGTATGTAGATGCACTCTCCTTCCCCTCGTTGCTAGATTACTCCATAGATTGATCGTGGTGATGCGTAGAAATTTTTTGATTTTTGCTACGTTCCCCAACAGTGGCATCATGAGCTAGGTCTTTGCGTAGATTCTATGCACGAGTAGAACACAAAGTAGTTGTGGGCGTTGATTTTGTTCAATATGCTTACCGTTACTAGTCCAATCTTGATTCGGCGGCATTATGGGATGAAGCGGCCCGGACCGACCTTACACGTACACTTACGTGAGACAGGTTCCACCGACTGACATGCACTTGTTGCATAAGGTGGGTAGCGGGTGCCAGTCTCTCCCACTTTAGTCGGATTGGATTTGATGAAAAGGGTCCTTATGAAGGGTAAATAGCAATTGACATATCACGTTGTGGTTTTGCGTAGGTAAGAAACGTTCTTGCTAGAAACCCATAGCAGCCACGTAAAACATGCAAACAACAACTAGAGGACGTCTAACTTGTTTTTGCAGGGTATGCTATGTGATGTGATATGGCCAAGAAGAATGTGATGAATGATATGTGATGTATGAGATTGATCATGTTCTTGTAATAGGAATCATGACTTGCATGTCAATGAGTATGACAACCAGCAAGAGCCATAGGAGTTGTCTTAATTTACTGTATGACCTGCGTGTCATTAAACAACGCCATGTAATTACTTTACTTTATTGCTAACCGGTAGCCATAGTAGTAGAAGTAATAGTTGGCGAGACAACTTCATGAAGACACAATGATGGAGATCATGATGATGGAGATCATGGTGTCATGCCGGTGACGATGATGATCATGGAGCCCCGAAGATGGAGATCAAAAGGAGCAAAATGATATTGGCCATATCATGTCACTATTTGATTGCATGTGATGTTTATCATGTTTATGCATCTTATTTGCTTAGAACGACGGTAGTAAATAAGATGATCCCTCATTAAAATTTCAAGAAAGTGTCCCCCCTAACTATGCACCGTTGCGAAAGTTCGTCGTTTCGAAGCACCACATGATGATCGGGTGTGATAGATTCTTACGTTCACATACAACGGGTGTAAGCCAGATTTACACACGCGAAACACTTAGGTTGACTTGACGAGCCTAGCATGTACAGACATGGCCTCGGAACACAAGAGACCGAAAGGTTGAGCATGAGTCGTATAGTAGATACGATCAACATGAAGATGTTCACCGATGATGACTAGTCCGTCTCACGTGATGATCGGACACGGCCTAGTTGACTCAGATCATGTAATCACTTAGATGACTAGAGGGATGTCTATCTGAGTGGGAGTTCATAACATGAACTTAATTATCCTGAACATAGTTAAAAGATCTTTGCAAATTATGTCGTAAGCTCGCGCTTTAGTTCCACTGTTTAGATATATTCCTAGAGAAAATATAGCTGAAAGTTGACAGTTGCGATTATGCGATCAGTAGAAAGCTTATGTCCTTAATGCACCGCTCAGTGTGCAGAACCCCAAACGTCGTCTGTGGATGTTGCGAACATCGGACATACACGTTTTGATAACTACGTGATAGTTCAGTTAAACAGTTTAGAGTGGAGGCACCAAAGACGTTTTCAAAACATCGCGGAACATATGAGATGTTTCGAGGGCTGAAATTGGGATTTCAGGCTCGTGCCCACGTCAAGAGGTATGAGACCTCCGACGATTTTCTTAGCCTGCAAACTAAGGGAGAAAAGCTCAATCGTTGAGCTTGTGCTCAGATTGTCTGAGTGCAACAATCACTTGAATCGAGTGGGAGTTGATCTTCCAGATGAGATAGTGATGTTTCTCCAAAGTCATTGCCACCAAGCTGCTAGAGCTTCGTGATGAACTATAACATATCAGGGATAGATATGATTATCCTTGAGGTACTCGCGATGTTTGACACCGCGAAAGTAGAAATCAAGAAGGAGCATCAATTGTTGATGGTTGGTGAAACCACTAGTTTCAAGAAGGGCAAGGGCAAGAAGGGATACTTCATGAAACGGCAAATCAGTTGCTGCTCTAGTGAAGAAACCCAAGGTTGAACCCAAACCCGAGACTAAGTGTTTCTATAATAAGGGGAATAGCCACTGGAGCGGAATCACCCTAGATACTTGGTAGATGAGAAGGCTGACAAGGTCGATAGAAGTATATTGGATATACATTATGTTAATGTGTACTTTACTAGTACTCCTAGTAGCACCAGGGTATTAAGATACCGGTTCGGCTGCTAAGTGTTAGTAACTCGAAATAAAAGAGCTACGGAATAAACGGAGACTAGCTAAAGGTGAGCTGACGATATGTGTTGGAAGTGTTTCCAAGTTTGATCTGATCAAACATCGCACGCTCCCTCTACCATCAAGATTAGTATTAAACCTGAATAATTGTCATTTGGTGTTTGCGTTGAGCATAGACATGATTGGATTATGTCTATCGCAATACAGTTATTCATTTAAGGAGAATAATGGTTACTCTATTTATTTGAATAATACCTTCAATGATCTTGCACCTAAAAGAATGGTTTATTGAATCTCGATCGTAGTGATACACATTTTCATGCCAAAAATATAAGATAGTAATGATAGTACCACTTACTTGTGGCACTGCCATGTAAGTCATATTGGTATAAAACGCATGAAGAAGCTCCATGTTGATGGATCTTTGGACTCACTCGTTTTTTTTTGAGACATGCGAACCATGTCTATTGGTGTATACGCATGAAGAGACTCCATGCAGATGGATCGTTTGGACTCACTTGATTTTGAATCACTTGAGATATGCAAATCATACCACATGGGCAAGATGACTAAAAAGCCTCGTTTTTAGTACGATGGAACAAGATAGCAACTTGTTGGAAGTAACACATTTTGATGTGTGCAGTCCAATGAGTGCTGAGGCATGCAGTGAATATCATTATGTTCTCACTTCACAGATGATTCGAGTAGATGTTGAGTATATTTACTTGATGAAACACAAGTCTGAATTATTGAATGGTTCAAGTAATTTCAGAGTGAAGTTGAAGATCATTGTGACAAGAGGATAAAATGTCTATGATATCATCATAGAGATGAGTATCTGAGTTACGAGCTTTGGCACACAATTAAGACATTGAGGAAATTGTTTCACAATTAATACCGCCTGGAACACCATAGTGTGATGGTGTGTCCGAACATCATAGTTGCACCCTATTGGATATGGTGCGTACCATGATGTCTCTTATCGAATTACCACTATTGTTCATGGGTTAGGCATTAGAGACAACCACACTCACTTTAATAGGGCACCACGTAATTCCGTTGAGACGACACCGTTTGAACTATGATTTGGAGAAACCTAAGTTGTCGTTTCTTAAAAGCTTGGGGCTGCGACGCTTATGTGAAAAGGTTTCAGATTGATAAGCTCGAAACCAAAGCGGATAAAATGCATCTTCATAGAACACCCAAAACAGTTGGGTATACCTCCTAATTCAGATCCAAAAGCAATAGGGATTGTTTCTTGAATCGGGTCCTTTCTCGAGAAAAAGTTTGTCTCGAAAAGTTGAGTGGGAGGATGGTGGAGACTTGATGAGGTTATTGAACCATCACTTCAACCAGTGTGTAGCAGGGCACAGGAAGTTGTTCCTGTGGCACCTACACCAATTGAAGTAGAAGCTTATGATAGTGATCATGAATTTTTGGATCAAGCCAATGCCGTACCTCGTAGGGTGACAAGGATGCGTACTAGTTCAGAGTGGTACAGTAATCCTGTCTTGAAGGTCATGTTGCTGGACAACAATGAACCTACGAGCTATGGAGAAGCAATGGTGGGCCCATATTCCGACAAATGGTTAGAAGCCATGAAATCCGAGATAGGTTCCATGTATCAGAACAAAGCATGGAGTTTGGTGGACTTGCCCGATGATCGGCAAGCCATTGAGATAAATGGATCTTTAAGAAGAAGACGGACATGGACGGTAATGTCACCGTCTATGAAGCTCGACTTGTGGCGAAGAGTTTTCACAAGTTCAAGGAAGTTGACTACGATGAGATTTTCTCATCCGTAGCGAAGCTTAAGTCCGTCGAAATCATGTTAGCATTAGCTGCATTTATGAAATCTGGCAGATGGATGTCAAAAACGAGTTTTCTTACCAGTTTTCGTAAGGAAAGGTTGTATGTAATACAATCAGAAAGGTTTTGTCGATCCTAAGGATGCTAAAAGGTATGCTAGCTCCAGCGATCCTTCTAAGGACTGGAGTAAGCATCTCGGAGTTGGAATGTATGCTTTGATGAAATGATCAAAGATTTTGAGTTTATACAAAGTTTATGAGAAACTTGTATTTCCAAAGAAGTGAGTGGGAGCACTATAGAATTTCTGATGAGTATATGTTGTTGACATATTGTTGATCAGAAATGATGTAGAGGTTCTGGAAAGCATATAGGGTTATTTGAAAAGTGTTTTTCAAGTGAAAACCTGGATTAAGCTACTTGAACATTGAGCATCAAGATCTATAGGGATAGATCAAAAACGCTTAATGATACTTTCAAATGAGCATATACCTTGACATGATCTTGAACGTGTTCAAGATGGATCAGTCAAAGAAGGAGTTCTTGCCTGAGATGTAAGGTATGAAGTTAAGACTTAAAGCTCGACCACGGCAGAAAAGAGAGAAAGGACGAAGGTCGTCCCCTATGCTTTAGATGTAGGCTCTACAGTATGCTATGCTGTGTACCGCACCTGATGTGTGCCTTGCTACATATCTGGCAAGAGGGTACAAAGGTGATCAAGGAGTGGATCACCAGATAGCGGTCAAAATTATCCTTAGAGGAATAAGGATATGTTTCTCGATTATGGAGGTGATAAAGAGTTCGACATAAAGGGTTACGTCGAGGCAAGCTTTAACACCTATCCGAATGACTCTGAGTAGCAAACCGGATAAGTATAGTGGAGCAACCATTTGGAATAGCTCCAAGTGGAGCGTGGAAGCAACATTTACAATATGACATAGAGAATTGCGAAGTACATACAGATCTGAATATTGCAGACCCGTTGACTAAAACCTTTCTCACAAGCAAAACAGGATCAAACCCCAGAACTCATTGAGTCTTAATCACATGGTGATGTGAACTAGTTTAGTGACACTAGTAAACTCTTTGGATGTTGGTCACATGACGATGTGACATGTCAGTGTTAATCACATGGCGATGTGAACTAGATTATTGACTCTAGTGCAAGTGGGAGACTGTTGGAAATATGCCCTAGAGGCAATAATAAATTAGTTATTATTATATTTCCTTGTTCATGATAATCGTTTATTATCCATGCTATAATTGTATTGATAGGAAACTCAGATACATCTGTGGGTACATAGACAACACCATGTCCCTAGTAAGCCTCTAGTTGACTAGCTCGTTGATCAATAGATGGTTACGGTTTCCTGACCATGGACATTGGATGTCGTTGATAACGGGATCACATCATTAGGAGAATGATGTGATGGACAAGACCCAATCCTAAGCCTAGCACAGAGATCATGTAGTTCATATGCTAAAGCTTTTCTAATGTCAAGTATCTTTTCCTTAGACCATGAGATTGTGCAACTCCCGGATACCGTAGGAATGCTTTGGGTGTACCAAACGTCACAACGTAACTGGGTGGCTATAAAGGTGCACTACAGGTATCTCCGAAAGTGTCTGTTCACTACAAGAAATATGTCAACTTGTGACCTTTTGTCAGTGACCCTGGAAGAATTGGTCATAGATTTATGACCATTTCAGACCAATTGGTCAAAAGCTGTTCGGGGGGCTCCAAACCCTAAACCATTGTGACCATTTTGGTTAGAAAGGTCATAATTTCCTTACACGAAATGATCACAAAGCAAACAGTGCTAGTCCGCTACCTTATTTCTAGTTGTTAATGACCAATATAGATGGTCATAGCCTTGTAGATTGTGGTGGGTTGTGATGACTAGGCGCCATCTCATCAGTTTTGCCTATGTGTCATGTCCATGTGGCAGTTTTTGCCCTAGGTTGTGAAGCAACCTATATTTCTGTTATTCGAAAAATTCCCAAAAAATTCTCATAAATGTTTTGGATCATATCTTCATCAAATATGTCAAAAACATTCCTTGCCTAGTTCAAAAATAATTC
This sequence comes from Triticum dicoccoides, assembly GCF_002162155.2. Classification (NCBI taxonomy): domain Eukaryota; kingdom Viridiplantae; phylum Streptophyta; class Magnoliopsida; order Poales; family Poaceae; genus Triticum; species Triticum dicoccoides. Next base: position 51,132,115 of record NC_041391.1, read on the forward strand.
AAAAATATTCATTTTCCTATTCTATTCAAAGCAGCACTTTGTGAAGGAAGTACCACTTTGGCATGTCCAAATGGTATCCATTTTCTACAGTGCTTTCCTATGCCCAAATAACCATCCTCCACCAAATGCTAGCTCAATCCATTCATTATTTTGAGCCGAGCTTCAACATTCATATTTATGTCCAGTGTGGTGGTTTGCAAAGCAAGTACCACCTAGGCTCCCCCTTTTGAGCTGGAAATTTGTGAAGACGGTCCTCTTAGTAACTGATCATCCTCAGCCAAAACTCACGCCCATTAGTCATGTACATTTCCCGTACCGCTAATCAAACACTTGGCCGCTAATTCATGTTTGAGCATCGATCGGTCTCCTCGTGAGAATCTTATGTTGTAATTTTGTTCCTCGCACCTACCTGGGGAGTTCTCAACCCACTAGACATGCCTAGGCTGCCCAGAACACAAGGCCACGGTCACGCGGTGACCACGCGACGGGCATGCGAGTTTACGCGCTCTAGAGTTGGGGCCCTCGGCCACCGTCCAAACCTCGACGTATCACCACCAAACAATGTATTTATGATTAAATAGGTACTTATGTAACTAGAAATGATTTTTGGAAAAAATAGATAGCAAACTATGAGGCAGCTGCAGTTCAAATTTGACCCGCTTCCAACTGAATCGGCGGGAATTTGTCTTTTTCACCAGAGGTGGATCAAAACTTTTAACACCCAACAATTTTGTCAATTGTGCATTAAATATGTCCTAATATTTTATAAAAATGATTTGGTACAATTTTGCAACAAATATATGGTAGGTCCTTCACAAAAAAACCTCATTTCGGGCACTCGAAAAATGGAAAACGAATTTTCCGTGCAAAGCAAATGAAAACTCCCTTTGGCAACATTCTTTGGAATCCCAAGATGCACCCTTGTGCACAATGTGATATCATTTGAACAAACTATGCCATGAATGTGGCCATAAGATTGATCATTTGGCTTAAAAGCCATTGATCTCCACACATGATAGCTCGTTTCTGAGAACACTTTTTAAAAATAATTACCGTATTACAAGTTTGTTATTTTTCCTGGGAACTTGGCCACATATGATGACACAATGCGAAGGTTTCCCAATTTTTTGATTTTTTTTGAATTTTTTATGCCCGTTCCAAAATGCGGTCAAAACGGCGGGAATGACCGTTCCTAGCTAGTGGTTGAATCTTGGAATTTTTTTGGTGTTTCTCTGATTAAATAGATACTTATGTACCTATAAATGATTTTTGGAAAAAATAAATAGCAAACTATGAGGTAGCTGCAGTTCAAATTTGACCCGCTTCCAACTGAATCGGCGGAAATTTGTCTTTTTCATGAGAGGTGGATCAAAAATTTTTACATCCAACCATTTTGTCAATTGTGCATTAAATATGGCCTAGTATTTTATAAAAATGATTTTGTCCAATTTTGCAACAATTATTTGGTAGTTCCTTCACAAAAAAACCTCCTTTCGGGCACTCGAAAAATGGAAAATGGTTTTTTCGTCCAACGAAAATGAAAACTTCCTTAGGCAACATTGTTTGCCATTCCAATATGCACCCTTGTGCACAATATGAGATCATTTGAACAAACTATGCCATGAATGTGGCCATGAGATTGATCATTTGGCTTGAAAGCCATTGATCTCCACACATGATAGCTCGTTTCTGAGAACACTTTTTTAAAATAATTGCCGTATTACAAGTTTGTTATTTTTCCTAGGAACTTGGCCACATATGATGACACAATGCGAAGTTTTCCCAATTTTTTGATTTTTTTGAATTTTTTATGAACGTTCCAAAATGCGGTCAAACCGGCGGGAATGACCGTTCCTAGCTAGTGGTTGAATCTTGGAATTTTTTTGGTGTTTCTCTGATTAAATAGGTCCTTATGTAACTAGAAATGATTTTTGGAAAAAATAAATAGCAAACTATGAGGCAGCTGCAGTTCAAATTTGACCCGCTTTCAACTGAATCGGCGAAAATTTGTCTTTTTCACCAGATGTGGATCAAAACTTTTTACACCCAACCATTTGGTCAATTATGCGTTAAATATGACCTAGTATTTTAGAAAAATGATTTGGTGCAATTTTGCAATAATTATTTGGTAGGTTCTTCACAAAAAAACATCATTTGGGGCACTCGAAAAATGATTAAAAATAGCTAGAAAGATGAGAAATGCGTACAAATTGGTCCTTATCCATAAATGTGGTCTAACTCTAGTGAAAATTTGTGTGGTACCCTTTTGCAAAATATTTTTGATAGCTACTTCACAAAATCCCTCTAGTTTTTGTACTTGGAAACTCTTTTAAATCACTGATTTTCCGAACCAATGAGAACCATTCCCACGGATCGATGACATGGCACTCATCCATCCATCCATCCATCTCACCATCCCACATCCATCCGTCCATCCATCCGTCCATCCACCCACCGCAGCACAAACCCTAGCTCACATCACACCCCTTCCCCCATCGCACCCTTCTCCCCCATCTGCTCGCCGCTGCAGCCACCTCTCGATCCAATCTCACTCCGCCGCCTCCCGATCCACCGCCGACCTCGCCTTCCTCCTCAATCACCGCCGACCTTGCCGTCCTCCTCACCCACCGCTGCCGACCTCGTCCCTCCCTCCCCTCACCATCTCTCCCTCGTCTCACCTCACCGCGAGCCCCGCAACCCAATCCATCCCCGCCTCCCTTCCAGATCCATCGCCTCCACCGCCACCTCCCTCCGACGGAGCTCGCCGTCGTTCATGGTCTTCCCCACGCCCCCCTCCTCTCGCCCCTCCCCTTCCCTCACCACCCAACCGAACCAACCAGCTCACCAACCCGAAGAGAAAAGCGAGCGGAGGCGAGATGGCGACCAGACGCGAGGCCGGCGAGGCGGCGCCGGGGGAGGAGGAGGAGCAGAGGGAGTGGGCGGATCTGACGCCGGTGTGCCTGGCAGAGGCGTTGTCGCGGCTGGGCCTGGCTGACACCGGTGTGCCCCGCCCCGCCCAGATCAAATCAGACACATCTGCGCCGCCTCCCTTCCAGATCCATCGTCAGCACGGCTCCGGCGACTTTGGCAGCTCCTTCCCGACATCTGCCGCGCCCTCACACGTGGCTTAGCCCCGGGATGGTGCTATTCCGCCCGGTGGCCATGGGGTACTCGAGCTCTCCTCCAGTGACTCCATCCCCTCCTCTTTCTCTCCCTCTCTCTCTCTCTAACTCTGCTCTGTTCTTCGATTGTAGGTATGCAGGAGGAAGGATGGATTGTAGATAGACTGGACAACAAGGATGGATGGCGCCTGGGGAGGGAGTGCTCGACCATGGCTGCTTGTCGGGATGTATCAGCCATGGATCTTATTCTGGCTGTAGGTGAGCTCGTCCTCTCCTCCTCTCTACTCGATTGAATTGCTGGTACTAGGATTCGGGGTTCAGATGGGTTGAGGCAGTAGACTGTTTTGTGCATCTCAGTTAGAACTTGTTTATTTCGTCCCCGTGCCGTGTCATGTTAATTTTGTTGCATCCTACTGTCATATCCAGCGGTTTTGTTTTCTATTGCTGAACTTGAATTACATAGCTAGGATGGAGTTACTGTCAAGTGTTTGCATCCTTTTAAGTTGGAAGATGCAGCAATTTGGGAGTGGGAAATGCCCCGGATTTTGGGATCTAGATGGTTTGGGGTAGCTGAATGCCATGTTACCCTTATGTCATATTCAGTTGTTTCCTATTACTGAACCCTGGTCTACACGCTAGCGCATTGCGAGTGCAACCCCGGTCACCTTCTTTGTCAGTGTTGTCTGCAATAGCTGTTTGGTGTTGGTTCTGCAGTATTTTCAGTTCAACAGCAGTTCCTTCGTTGTACTATGAATCTGCAGTAGTTCTTTCTTTCCAACACAATATCAAAAGATTAAGATTATAGATGTATGTTGATGAATGGTCCATTATAGTAGTTCTTTCTGCAGTAATTTCATAGATTAAGATTACATATGTATGTTCTGAATGATGAGTAGTTTCAGTTATTTCCTTCTAAATGTGAATTCATGTACATCATCAAGCATTTCACATTTGCTGTCACAACATTCTGTTAGCTAAAATGAAATCAGACAATGAGCTTTGTTTGTTCTTGTACTCTTTGTATGTTCCTTTGGTTCTTTTTTAATTTGATGACAATGAACCAAAATAACCAGTTACCAGTAGCTATGTGTGCATTGCCAAGTACAACTGTTCTACTTTGTATGGAATCTTCTATAGATATTATTTCTTTTAAGTGTTGCTGGCTATATTAAGATTATACTCGGAGGCACTGTAGCATTAGTGTGTTGTTTCGCTTTTGTTCATCTCTATCTATGCTTACAAGTCAGGTTGTTTTTGTGGCATCCAGGGGCACAATGCTGGTGCTGGTAGGCAAGCTAGCACCCATGGATTCGTGAACTGGCTTGGATGTGTACTTGGTCGCCGGGGTTGGATGAGGACGATGGCAACAAGGTGAGACCATCGTGATCCACCCTCCTACTTCCTTCTCGTGATTCCCTAACTGCTCAACATGTTGATCTGTTCTAAACATCTGAAGCTTGCTGTGTGTAGGGTGACTAGTGATGTTCAGTGTTTATTGTGTGTGTTTTCTACACACACACACATGGTCCTTACGTTTCAATCTCCTCTGCTGCTTACTGACAGAGTACTATGCACGTATAGTAGTTGAGTAGTAGTGTGTAGGGACTCTTGAGGAAAGTTTACGTACTTAAACATTATGCTTAAAATAAAAGTTGTAATTCCCTTGTAGTAGTATGTTTATGAATGGCTGCATGAAATGATTGTCCAGTACTTCAAATATTTGAATCGGGGTTAATGTAATCACTTGCTGCATCCTGTTTGATTGACCGGAGATGCTAATAGGAAAGCAAAGCAAATAGGAAAAGCATGTGCTGCTACTTTTGCTTATCCTCCGCACACAAGTAAAGCGAAGCATCCTATTTTGATTTCTTCATTCATGATGCATAAAATTCTGGTATTGTGTTCATATAGCTAATCTGCTGGTGTTGTGCATAAAATTCCAGGATCTTTGCGTGTAAGTTCTGGCTGTAGTGCCTATCTTTAGTAAGATTAAATTGCTACTATTACTGACGAATGGTTGAGTTCTAAAACTTGAAGTAGCACCTACTTTCTGGTCCTGTAGTGTTTAAAACTGATAATTATGATGCATTGGTCGTCCATATGGCCTTCTTTTTTAATGCATATATATGATGTAGTTGATAGGCCTTGATCTCAACCTCTCAAGTTTATGTTCCCTGGTGTGTAGTTAACTTGTCATTTTTATTGGCAAGCGTGTAATGAATTTATTAGAATTTTTCTCCTATTGCCATGTACAGTATGTAGCAAAAAGGTCTATATTACTGAGGATGTATAATGTAGAAGTATAGAAACCATAAATTCAAGCTTCTGTTGTAGCATGCTCAATATATATTGTTATAGAATAGTGTTCTGCAAAAGGTTGAAACACCATGGTCTCAGTCATTTGTAGGAAATAGAAACACTAAGGCTGACATGCACTTCACTGTTTCACTTGTTTTTTCCAATTTAATTTTGTGGATAGTAAATTTGCGATTGTACGCCTTTTGTGAAAAAATTGCATTTTACGTTTCCATGCCCTGTAATGCTGAAGCATGGTTCTCTGATATTCTGCACCACTGAAAGGCTGATATCTTGTATAAATTTGGCTTTTGGCAGGTAATCCTTTTCCCTGCCATGTTCAGGTGCATCACTCTGATGCCGATGAAGGGTGAGATCTTTGGTCGGCACTATGGAGAGGACCCTGAAGCCTGGTGTGTTCCTCAAATCGGGACTGATAGAAACCGAAGGGCTACTTGAAGTTGTCAAAGGGCACTTGTAGAGCTTGTGGTTGCGATTACACTTGTAGAGACTTGTAGAGCTTGTGGCTGTGATTACCATTGTATCTAAGTTATATGATGTAACAGACTTATTTTGGCTGATATTTGAAGTATTATCTGTGCTTTCTGGTTGTTTTGATTTGAATATTGGTTATTTATTTACCGATGAATAGAAAACATGGACCCACATATTAGAACATGACAATCGGGACCCATTTGAGTACTGGACCCATCTCCTAAAAAATACAAACCGTTGAGCCAGAAAGGCCTTGACCCAAAAACAAAAAAGGCTGAAATATTAGGCCAGGCCCATGTAGCAGACCGGAATGACAAACAAATGATAACTAAAAAGGCCGAATTAATGGGCTCGGCCCATGTAGAACACCAAATCGGACCGGGCTGAATCTTGTGCCACATCAGCTTGCCACGCTGGATGCCTACGTGGCCTGGGGAGGTTGCTAGTGACCAAAACGCCACAGTAGGAATATTTTGGTCGTAAACGTCTTCGACCATTCCAGAAGAAAGGTCGCTATAGTCAGTTTATGACGGCCAGCTTTTGACCTTCTGTTTTTGGTCACAAAAAGGTCACAAATGGAAATTTGTGACCTTTCAGTGACCAATAGTGGTGGTCACAAGTTGACATATTTCTTGTAGTGGTTGGGTTGGCACGAATCGAGACTGGGATTTGTCACTCCGTGTGACGGAGAGGTATCTCTGGGCCCACTCGGTAGAACATCATCATAATGTTCACAATGTGATCAAAGAGTTGATCGCGGGATGATGTTTCATGGAACGAGTAAAGAGACTTGCCGATAACGAGATTGAACAAGGTATCGGTATACCGACGATCGAATCTCGGGCAAGTACAATACCGTTAGACAAAGGGAATTGAATACGGGATTGATTGAATCCTCGACATCGTGGTTCATCCGATGAGATCATCGTGGAACATGTGGGAGCCAACATGGGTATCCATATCCCGCTGTTGGTTATTGGCCGAAGAGTTGTCTCGGTCATGTCTACGTGTCTCCCGAACCCGTAGGGTCTACACACTTAAGGTTCGATGATGCTAGGGTTATAAAGGAAGTTTGTATGTGGTTATCGAATGTTGTTCGGAGTCCGGGATGAGATCCCGGACGTCACGAGGAGTTCCGGAATGGTCCGGAGGTAAAGATTTATATATGGGAAGTCCTATTTTGGCCACCGGAAAATGTTCGGGATTTTTCAGTATTGTACCGGGAAGGTTCTAGAAGGTTCCGGAGAGGGGCCCACCTGCATGGGGGGACCCACATGAACGTGGGTAGTGGGGGCAAGGCCCCACACCCCTGGTCAAGGCGCACCAAGATCCCCCCTTAGAAGGAATAAGATCATATCCCGAAGGGATAAGATCAAGATCCCTAAAAAGGGGGATAACAATCGGTGGGGAAGGAAATGATGTGATTTCTTTCCTCCCACCTTTGCTAACGCCCCAATGGACTTGGAGGGCAAGAAACCAGCCCCCTCCACCCCTATATATAGTGGGGAGGCGTATGGGAGCTTCACCCTTGCCCCTGGCGCAGCCCTCCCCCTCTCCCAAGTCCTCCTCCTCTCCTGCGGTGCTTGGCGAAGCCCTGCAGGATTGCCACGCTCCCCCCCCCCACCACCACCACGCCGTCGTGCTGCTGCTGGACGGAGTCTTCCTCAACCTCTCCCTCTCTCCTTGCTAGATCAAGGCATGGGAGACGTTATCGGGCTGTACGTGTGTTGAACGCGGAGGTGCTGCCCGTTCGGCACTAGGATCTCCGGTGATTTGGATCACGACGAGTACGACTCCTTCAACCACGTTCTCTTGAATGCTTCCGCTTAGCGATCTACAAGGGTATGTAGATGCACTCTCCTTCCCCTCGTTGCTAGATTACTCCATAGATTGATATTGGTGATGCGTAGAAATTTTTTGATTTTTGCTACGTTCCCCAACAATATTATGATCCAATGATGTGTTGTCATCTTATGATGTTTTGAGTAGATATCTTTTGTCTTTGAGTTGATTGATGATCTAGATTGGTACAAGTTGTATGTTTTATTTTGGTGCTGTCCTATGGTGCCCTCCGTGCCGCGCAAGCGTGAGGGATTCCCGCTGTAGGGTGTTGCAATACGTGCATGATTCACTTATAGTGGGTTGCTAGAGTGACAGAAGCTTAAACCCGAGTAAGGGGGTTGTTGCGTATGGGATAAAAGGGGACTTGATGCTTTAATGCTATGGTTGGGTTTTACCTTAATTTATCTTTAGTATTTGCGGATGCTTGCTAGGGTTCCAATCATAAGTGCATACGATCCATATAGGAAAAGTATGTTAGTTTATGTCTCTCCCTCATATGAAATTGCAATGACGACTACCGATCTTGTTAACAATTGCTTAGGAAAATTCCGCACACCGATCCACCATTATTCCACACTCGCTATTTATATTATTTAGTAATATATTCTAACTTTATAATAACAGCACCTACTTTTATATTTTAGCTCTCCGATATCATGCAAAGTTATCCTCTTTATACCCACAACACAGTTTTATTTCTTGTTTCTAGTTGGAAGCAAACGTTCGGTGCACGTAGAGTCGTATCGGTGGTAGATAGGGCTTGAGATAATATTGATCTTACCTTTAGCTCCTTGTGGGTTTGACACTCCATACTTATCACTTCCACCTTTGGGAATTGCTATGATGATTCCCTGCACTTGGGGATTATCAAGCTCTTTTCTGGCGCCGTTGCCGGGGAGCAATAGCGTGGGGTTCATATTCTCGTGTGTGCTTGTTTGCTTTCTTCACTAAGTAGATTCTATTCTTCCTTTTTGTTTCTGTTTAGTTGTGGGTGAAACATACAAAAAAAATTAAAAATAATGAAAATACCAAAAAATATTTACTTGCCTCTCATGCCTAAATTCTTTTTTCAAAAAGAGAAGTGATTGGAAAGTTATGCATTGAAGAAGTGAGGGTCGACCTTGAGCACTTGTGTTCATGCTCATGGAAACAATGTAGAATTTTTCATGAAAGTTTCTCTGTGAATAATTATCCCCTTGTATATAACCTTTGTATTATAGAAATATTGTGCCTAGCTTTGGTTGTAGGATGATAAAATAGCTTGCTTACTATGTGCAGAACAAAAACAGAAACTTTGGCTGTAGTGCATGAATTTACATTCTTTACTGGAAAGTCAAATGGGTCTGAAACTTTTTGCAAATTACTTATGTACAAATTTTTCAAATTTTCAAATTTATTTTATAATTTTTGGAGTTACAGAAGTTCACTAAACTTCCAGATTACTACAGACTGTCCTGTTCTTGACAGATTCTGTTTTTGTGTGTTGTTTGCTTATTTTGATGCATCTATGGCTAGTATGTGGAGGTATGAACCATAGAGAAGTTGGAATACAGTAGGTTTAACACCAATATAAACAAAGAATGAGTTAATTACAATACCTTAAAGTGGTAGTTTGCTTGATTACACTAACGGATCTCACAAGTTTTTGTTTAAGTTTTTGTGAATGAAGTCTTTGAAGAACGAGGAGTTACCGATGTGAGAAGAATAAAGAGAGACAAGAGTACAAGCTTGGGTATGCCCAAGGCACCCCAAGTAAATATTTCAAAGGATACTCAAGCATCTAAGCTTGGGGATGCCCCGGTTGGCATCCCATCTTTCTTCTTCAACAAATATCGGTATACCTCGGTTTTTGTTTTGTTCACATTGTTTGTGCTCTTTGTGTTTTTGTTTTTCTTTAAGAATCATGATAGTATGAGATAGCTCTTCATTTATTTATAGAATACTTCATGTGCTTCACTTATATCTTTTAAGTATGGTCTTATAGAATTGCTCTTTGTGCTTCACTTAAATCGTTTGAGCATGGTTTTATAGAATGCTTCGTACGCTTCACTTATATATTTTGAGCTTGGATATTGGCTAGTCTATATTAATTGTAGAATGGTCCAGGACTTCACTTATATCTTTTGGAGTATGAATAATACTATAATTTAAAATGGGTTTGGAAGAGTGTCAACTTTAGGAATTAGTGACCCCACTATCTTGGAGGGTGTTGAATCTCCGTACGATATTTATGAAAGTGGATTTGGAAGAGTGTCAACTTTAGTTAGTATTCCACTATTTCGGAAGAGGATCCAATTGAGTATGAGAACAAAGTTTCTATCTATGATGCTACTGAAAATTATTATGAGGGAGGATTATGTGCTTATAGGAGTTTCAATAATATCAAGTTTCCTCTCTATGTGCTTAAAGTTTTGAAGTTTTACTTGTTTTGCCTTCCTATGCTAGTTGACTTTTGTCCCTATAAATTGTGTGCTCACAAAATCCCTAGGAACAGGAAGTGAGTTAGATTTAAATGTGCTAGTCATATTCTTCATGATGCTCTTCTTGTGTTTCAACTCTTATCTTTTGTGTGAGCATCATTGAAATCATCATGCCTAGCTAAAAGGCATTAAAGAAAAGTGCTTGTTGGGAGACAACCCAATATTTATCCTTACTGTTTTTTTTGTGTCCACATGATTAAGCTACTGTAGTAATTATGTTTTATAGCTTTTGTTTCAATAAAGTGCCAAGTAAGACCTTTGGGAAGACTTGGGTGAAAGTTAATGTGATCTTGCTGTAAAAAATAGAAACTTTGCGCTCACGAGATTAGCTGTCATGTTTTACAGAAGAGTGATTTTGAGTTGATTCTTTTTGCAGAAGATTAATAGACAAATTCCTCACGTCCATAAATCTATTTCATAATTTTTGGAGTAGCAGAAGTATGGTTATTGTTCAGATCATTACAGACTGCTCTGTTTCTGACATATTCTGTTTTCATTGCATAGTTTGCTTGTTTTCTAGTTTCTATGGCTTATATTTCTCAATATAAATTATAGAAATGATATGGTACAGTAATCATTATGTGAAAACAATTATGAACCTTGTCTTTTACAGTACCAAAGTGCATGATTTACTCTTTATCATAGTAACCTATCTCACGAAGTTCCATTAAGTTTTGTGTGATTGAAGTTTTCAAGTTTTGGGTGAGATATCGATATGAGGAGAATAAGGAGTGGAAAGACCCTAAGCTTGGGGATTGACAAGGCACCCCAAGGTAATATTCAAGGAATACTCAAGCGCCTAAGCTTGGGGATGCCCCGGAAGGCATCCCCTCTTTCGTCTTCAAAACTATCAGTACACCTTACTCGGAGCTATATTTTTATTCGTCACATGATATGTGTTTTACTTAGAGCATCATTTTCTTTTGTTAGTATTAGCTTGCTGTTATTTAGAATAGTGTTTTGCATCTTTATTTTCAATAAAAATGTCAAGGATAGCCTTTACCATGCTTATTTTGCTAGTACACATGTTGCTGTTTGAAAACAGAAAGTTTACCGCTGTTGCAAAAATTCCCTAGAAAAGTCAGAGCATGATATAATGTTGAAACTTGTTGCATAATGAGCTCTGATAAATATACTACAGTGGGAATTTTATCTCATAATTTGTGGAGTTAGTGAAGTACTGATACTCGTGCATTCTTTACAGGCTTTACTGTTTTGACAGATTGCTGTTATGTTTGCATTGTTTGCATATGTTTGCTTGCTTAATGATTCTATTTGAGGATAGGAGTATTAAATATGCAGAGGAATTTAGTATGCAATGTTGAATAATAATTCTAGTGATTTGTTACAGTAGAAAATGGTAAGGTTTTGCATTGGTCTATACTAACGCATCTCACGAGTTCTTGTTGAGTTTGGTGTGGATGAAGCTTTTGATAAAAAGAGAAACCATGATACGAGAGGAATTAAGGAGATATAAAAGTTCAAGCTTGGGGATGCCCAAGGCACCCCAAGATAACATTCCGAGAAGTCTCAAGCGTCTATGCTTGGGGATGCCCCGTTAGGCATCCCACCTTTCTTCTTCAACAACTATCGGTTAGTATCGGTTGAACCTAAGTTTTTGCTTCTTCACATGAGTTGTGCTATCCTTGAAATGTCATTTTATTTTGTTTTACTTGCTGTTTGAATAAAATCATTGGATCTGAAATATTGAATAAAAAGGAACCCTCCCATGGCTAGTTAATTATTTGACTACTCAGTGTCCTTCACTCATATCTTTTGGAGTAGTTTGTCATTTACTCATGTGCTTCATGTATATCCTATGAGTAAATGGGGGAATGAATTGAATGTCATAAATCTGAATTTATATATGTTTCATATTCTTATAACATGGTTAGTAATGACTTCACACATAGAAAGTATGAGGCATAAAAGTTGTTGAGAGTTGGCAAACGTAGTTTTGGTCATCATTGCAATTAATAGGAAGTAATAAGGAAAGAGAGGTTCACATACAAATATATTTTCTTGGACATCTTTTATGATTGTAAAGCACTCATTAAGTATGACACGCTAAAAGAGTTGACGTTGGACAAGGAAGACAACGTAAGGGTTTATGTTTTCCGACATCTCAGTTAAAGTATATTGTCATTGACCTTCCAAACATGTTGAGCTTGCCTTTCCCCCTCATGCTAGCCAAATTCCTTGCACCAAGTAGAGATACTACTTGTGCTTCCAAATACCCTTAAACCCAGTTTTTCCATGAGAGTCCACCATACCTACCTATGGATTGAGTAAGATCCTTCAAGTAAGTTTTCATCGGTGCAAGCAATAAAAACTGCTCTCTAAAAATGTATGACTTATTAGTGCAGAGAAAATAAGCTTTGTACGTACTTGTTGTGGAAGTAATAAAAGCGACGAACTGCATAATAAAGGTCCACATACAAGGGGCAATATAAAGTGACGTTCTTTTGCATTAAGATTTTGTGCATCAACCCTAAAAGCGCATGACAACCTCTGCTTCCCTCTGCGAAGGGCCTAATCTTTTACTTTATGTTTTTACTTTATGCTTGAGTCAAGGTGATACTCACCTTTCCCTTTTTCATTTTATCCTTTGGCAAGCTCCTCGTATTTGAAAGATCATGGTATATATATATATCCAATTGGATGTAAGTTAGCATGGGCTATTATTGTTGACATCACCTAAAGGTGAATATGTTGGGAGGCAACACAATAAGCCCCTATCTTTCTCAGTGTCCGGCTGAAACTCCATAACCACAAGTATTGCGTGAGTGTTAGCAATTGTAGAAGACTATATGATAGTTGAGTATGTGGAATTGCTGAAAAGCTCTATTCTTGACTCTTTCTGATGTTATGATAAATTGCAATTGCTTCAATGACTGAGATTATAGTTTGTTAGTTCGCAATGAAGTTTCTGAACCATGCTTGACATTGTGAATAGATTGTTACTTGATGATGAAAAGTTCTATGAGATAAGCTACTATTATGACACATTTTGATGCTAGAAAAGGTGATTGAAATTATCATTGATCAAACTTGTGCACCTTCTAGCATTCACACTTCATAAATTATTTCTTTTATCATTTACCTACTCGAGGACGAGCAGGAATTAAGCTTGGGGATGCTGATACGTCTCCAATGTATCTATAATTTATGAAGTATTCATGCTATTATATTATCCATCTATGATGTTTTATAAGCATTTATATGTCATTTTATATGATTTTTGGGGCTAACTTATTAACCTAGAGCCCAGTGCTAGTTTCTGTTTTCTCCTTGTTTTTGTATTTTACAGAAAAGGGTTACCAAACAGAGTCCAATTGATGTGCCAATTTTTGAGGATTTTTTATGGACCAAAAGAAGACCACGGAGCATCGGAGTTGGGCCAGAAGGTTCCCGGGCTGCCCACGAGAGAGCCCCCCCCCCAACTGATCTTGCCCCCCTATCTCGTGGACAGCCCGGAGACCTTCCTGACGTGAAACCAACGCCAAAAATTCCTATACATACTGAAACTTTCGGGAATTAACCTAGATCGGAAGTTCCGCCGCCGCAAGCCTCTGTAGCCACGAGAAATCAATCTAGGCCCTCTCCGGCAGGCTGCCGAAGGGGGCCATCATCACCGAAGGCCATGGAGGAGGATCTCGGAGGGGCC